>NW_028276406.1:199974-399949 GCF_052056855.1 Sturnus vulgaris
GCCACAGCACTATTCTGCTTGCTGGCACAGACCATCACACGCCTCCTAAATCAGTCAGGACTCCCCTGGTCCCACAGCCAGCACCCCACTTGCCCTCCGCCAGGCCACTGCCATTGTTCACCAACTTCTCCACTTTGATCTTTGCTGGTGCTCTCAACACTGGCACACCCAGATGTTCTGCAGCTGTTGTCTCCTGGTGGAAAGGACTTGTAAAGCCATGTTTCCTAACAGGACTTCCACAACCTTTCAAAGCAACCTTTACTGGGGTATGAACAATCTCATTCAAATGTCAACATTTCTTTTCCCGTATGTGAAATCAGAATTTCCTTCTTCCGGGCATGCCCAAAACAAGGCACAAACTACATTGTGCCTTCTGTTTCACATGCTGACTCGTTTGTAAACAATGCTAGGAGAATACCTGTTTTGATCCAAGCTAATCTCTGGCCCTTATAGTGCTTTCGGTAGTTAGTTTTGCTTTGTTATTTACTTGATGTCCCATTGAATTGTTGAATCATAAACAGACTACCTGTCTGTATAGCAGCATAGCAGTGATGAATAAATGCAAGAGAAGGAGCAAGGTGATTGTTTGCTAGACTCTTCCTAGAAACTGAGAAATCTGTTACTTAATGCTGACCACAGCAGATGGAGGAAGCATCCTACATGATGTCAAAGCAATGAAGCTGTAATCACTTTTATGATTACAGTCAAGGCACTGCTTTTGCCACCATAAGTGGAGTGCAGGGAATCTTAAAAGACGACACTCTAACTGTTGTCCATGCTCACTGAGAAAATAATGCTTTTACAGCAGAGCAGGTCTCACCGCAGCTAAATCATGGCTTCAACTGTACACCGCCTTCAAAAAGCCCACAAAAACACAAATGAAAGGATTTGGAACCCAAGGGAATCTCGGATTGTGACATCAGCTCACTCTGGATTCTTTCCAAATTCTCAATTCCATTTTCTTCCGAGCCAATTTTCCCATCTAACTTGAGATGTAATTTATGGATTTCCAACACATCTAGTTACCTTAGAATTAGATTGCCACTAGCCAAAAAGACAGAAACAAGCAGTTAAGTGAAGACTGAAACCATGGGTGTTTAGAACAGCAAAACTTGGGCGAAACTATTCTTAAGAAAACCAAAACTTTTAGGACTTACCCATGTATTTTTGGAGGTGGAAAAAGTTTTACATCGAAAAGTCCCTAGGGAACTCTTTTCAGTGCCTGGAGAGCCGCTGTCGCTCGCCTTTCAAGGACCCATTCGTCACAGCAGAGGCAGCAGAGCACAAGATGGCCGACGAGAAGGGGCAGTGTAGAACTCTCTGTCTGTCTGTGTCTCTACTCAGTGTAGAACGTCTCTATCCTGGCACATTTTCGAGTGCGATACTTCCCTCCGGGTCTTCGGTCCTTGCGAAGCTCTATGTACTGTGAGCGCTGCTACTTGCAGCTGAGAAAGACCGTGGAGCTAGCGGCGAATTCGGAGAGCGCTGAGCACGTAGTCAAGAAGCGAGACGTGTCCCTGCAACGCGGTGCTAATAGCAGCTTCCTCGCGGCGGGGGCGAGCTCCGGCCACAAGGCATTCTCGTCCTGGCAACGGATCTCTGTGAAGGGCGTAGGCGAAAAGCTTTCGTTTTCCATTCGAACTGCGAGAGAGGCAGACTGTTGCACGGAGCTCTGAGAACAAAGGTGCACGCCCTAGGCGGGCTTGGGCAGAAGCAGCGTTCTCTAGCTCTTGGCTGCCGGCACACTGCTGGCTGTGTGGCGCCCCTGCAGCGGCTTCTGGCCGCCGGCAAGTGAAAGCAGCGCCAGGCGTGGGCGAGGGCGGTGAACGAAGCAGCACTCGTCCCGTGCTTGTGTGCACCACGTTACAGGCTACTAGGAGAGGAAGGTGGTTGACTCTCGCTTGCCCTCCCAAGTGCCCTTAGCAGTCGGAAGGAGCAAGCTGAAGCACTGCTGCTTGTGCTGCTCCTTGGTTCCCTTGCAGCCCGCTTTGAAAGCATTGGCGGTCGCTTCTAGGCGCCGAGTTGCACACAGCACCACGGTAAGTGCCGCGGAGAAGGGAAATCCAGAGTGCAGCGAGGAGCTGGACGTGGCTTACGTGCAGTAAGGAGAAGGTGAACCTAGGCACTGCCTCTTCAATCTGGCCGCCTCTGCTCTGGTAGCAACTTTTGCAAGTCGGCAGAGGGAGCCGCGAGTATGTAGAACGGAGGGCAGCGAGACGCCGTGTGTTATGCGCCTTTTCAGGGCTGCTGCCAGGGTGCTACTTTAAGAACGCCTTTTTCTTCCTCGCGTCCTTCTCGCTTCGCTCTAGCTGCATGGAGTACAGCACAGCGAAGGTGTGAGGAAGGGCTCTGCCCCAGCTTTTGCCCCGGCCTGCCTGTGCTGCGCCTTTAGCTGCACACGAGAACAACGGCATTTCTTACCCGCAAGGTAAAAAAGGCTTTAGTGTAGCCTTAGGAATGGCAAGTGCCTAGGCATTAAGTTGAGCGACCACGTATGAGGGAGTCTTTAGAGGTTTCCTCCCCCATGGCGCAGGTGTATTCTCATTCTCGTGCTGAACTGAAAAGTCCGGGCATGGCAAGACTGGCCTGCCTTGTGCAGAGACGAACACAAATGTGGGGCTATGATCCTCTGTGTTCGGAGCTCTGCTTCCGGGTGTGTGGGCCGCCATGAGCCCGCAGCAGCCGCCGAGGACAGTGTGGATTGTGGATGAGTCTGGGCTGGCCCCCCGCCCCCCCGTTGGTCTGACAGCGGCAGAAGTGGCGTAGGAGCGGCATCGCCTGAGGGCCCCATGGGGGGCGGGAAGAGAGCCGGGAGTGACTCCGAGCGACACCGGAAGCGATATCCGTAGGGCCCGGAAGGCCAGCGTTGCCATCGAGTTTGGGCGGTAGGAGGCGTCTAAGGTGCTTTGAAAGGTGGAGCTTCTTTGCTCTAGGACAGACTGGGAGAGCTGAGGGTGTCCAATCTGGAGAACAGAAGGCTCCAGGGAGATCTTCGAGCCCCTTGCAGTGCCTGCTGGGGCTCCAAGATAGCTGGGGAGGGACTTTGGAAAAGGGTCTGGACTCGCAGGACAAGGGGGAATAGCTTCAAACTGCCAGAGGGCTGGGATAGATGGGATATTGGAAAGGAATTCTTCCTTGGGTGGGTGCTGAGGCACATGTTGCTCAAAGAGGCTGTGTAGGAGCCCCATGGCAGGAAGCGTCCAGGGCCAGGCTGGAGCGGACATGGAGCAACCTGGACTAGTGGAAAAGTGTCCCTGCCCGTGTCAGGATGTGGGAAGAAGATAATTTGTCTCTAAGGTCGCTTCCAGTCCAAACCATTCTGGGATTCTAGGATTCATGGAAGGCCCTTTTCCAAGTGAAGTGTTGTATCTCTTGGCTCCCAGCTTGTAGTTGCCGGTTCTTCTGGAAGCAGGCGTGGCGAAGCAGCTGTGATGAGCCATGGGTTCTCAATAGGACGAGTGTGATATATTTGCAGAGAGGAAGGCTGCAGACAGATCTTCAAGGTCCAGGTAAAACAAGCAAAGGATTGAATAGAAGCCAAAGATTGGTTGTGTTAGTCAGTTTGCTGGCTGTTGAAATGGCCCCAGGTAATTTTCAACATTTCTAATTTGGATTTGTTTGAGTAAAAAATGAATGTGTTACCTCCAGCGTAGGCTCTCCAATGCATCTCCATGTGCTCCCATCTCTTTGTTGTATATCGGGTTCTATTAACTGAAGACAGAATCATAACACAGTAGTAAAACATTTAGAGGTGTAGTTAGCCAGCTTCAGGAGTTTTCAACTCAGCTGTTGACTTTTCTGGTAACTGTAGGCAAGGCAACACAATCCAGTTACTCCACTTTTCCTCTCTGAGGAAAAGATGATTTTTTTTTTTTTTTTTTTCTCATTTTGAAAATAGCCTTGAATGAAGAGAGTTATGCACGTGGCATGTAGGATTCATTATTTTACCTTTCTCTTCTGTTGTCTTTCGCGTACTAGTCTTTTTAAAATTTTTTTGTCGCTGTTCTCCATTCAGTAGGTTTGAAAGAATTCTAATTGTTGAGATGATGGTTCTTTGAAGGCTCACTTAGCCCACCTTTTGGGTGAAGGAAAGAAGAAGACAAGGTCCTCTAGGAAGAGTAAAAAGCATACTTTCAAGAGGCATTCAGAGATGTCTGCTGATGCCACGCAATTACCGTGTAATCAGCAGAAATGTGTTGGAAAAACACCCATCAGTGACTTCACAAGAAAGCCACACTCAAGACAGGTAAAGAACAGAAGCATAAAACCCCAAAGGTATGAAATGGACAGATTTTCATTGGGAATGAGCAACTCCTGAATTCTTGGTTCTAGAACTAGGGGCTTGTAATAAATAGACTGTCTCCTTGCCAAACGTAAACTTGGTGTCATGAACTGCTCACTGCCCGTTGAAGTGCAGGGCTAGTAGACTAATATTTGCCATGGCAGGCATATTGTATGGCTTTCCTGTTAAAAAGAAATTGGTTTTGCTCATAGCAATCTAGATATGTACCCAGTCTGACACCTATTTTTTAGGCTATATTTCCAAGTAAATGGCTTCCATGATGATGCAGTAAGTTTATGTCATGAACAGGAATGAAGTGATTGCATGCATCCTTTTTTACCCTAAGCCAGCTGCTGAGTAATGAGACAGAGACTCTCACTGACGCCAAGGAGTGCCCGTGCTTTTGGGAAAAGCACTGGGCAGATAAAGCCTATTTCCACATTTCTTGCTAGCGTCTCCTTCAAAGTTCATGGGTTTGTGCATCTTTTAGAGCTGTTCTAGATGTTCTTTGTAGTTTACATGTACTAAATGTAGCAGGTATTGCTTTCATGCCGTCCTACTAGATTTGAAGTTGGGATCTACTCAGGCTTCAATGTCTCAGAAGAAGCAACGTCGATTCTTTGAATTCTACTCTTGAACGTGAGAATGCTACTTATGTAGTTAATGAATTAATTAAATCGAATTCACTTGAATGGAAAAATTGTCTTGTTCATGTAGATTTTTAACTTGGGAAATTGATATTTGAGTTCTACTTTTCATTGTTGTTGCTTTTCTGTATTCTTTGATTGCACAGATAGCAGATGTACTGACCAAGTATTGTGTGAAACTGGAGGAAATGTCCTTCCTCTTGGCAGCTGATGTTCACAAGCTCATTAACGCTAAGGCCATGGTAAATGTTTTACCTGGGGCAAGATAGCAGTCTGAATATTCCTAGAATGTCTTTCTTTCCCCAGATGAAATTCATTTTTTCTGCCTATCAATCACTGAAATATAGAAGAAATTTCTACTTGACGGGGTATTGGTTATCATTTGTGTTCTTTTCTCCCCTCATTTTCTGTAGAAGAGACAATTTTTGGTTTGTTTTTGCATGTTGTATGCTGCTTCTACTTCTGGTTTTGTTTTTTAATACACAGAATATAAACGGAGCACTGCTGGATAATGAGAGGGCAACTGCCAAGCTACTCTTGAATCGAATGAAATCAGAGCTTGAGAAAGAAAAATGGCATCAACTGAAATGGCAAGGGACTGGAAGCTCATGCAAAAGAAGTGTGGAGTTCAGAGTTTCAGGTCAGAAATTTGGCAGTCTTCTTTTGGACAATGAGCAACACCAAGAGGCTAGTGTTCACTTTTGGTTTCTGTTAAAGTAATACTTGATCATTTTTTCTTTCTACGTGATACCACGTATGATATCACATATATCATGTGATTCCATTCTACATATCTACTTTCCATCCTGCAGAGAATTTATGGCAAGTGAAGAAATACAGAATCCCCCAACTGTGAATATGGAAATGGAAAAGTTGATAAAGGAGCAGATGGTACTCAGTGAAGAGAGACTGAAGGTTTTGCAATATATCGGGTATGGCAAAAGAGGGTATAGCATAAAGGAAAACAATTGTTGCTGGAGTTAATGAAGGACTTGGCTACAAAATGCACTTTGCTTCCTGTCAATGTGTGATTGCTAAATGCAGCAGTAAGGCAGGGTCTACATCTATTTCTGTACAGCTCTTTTGAATGGAAAAAATGCATTCTTGATTTTCAGTGCCCCAGCTACACTTAATAGGTGGCGATCAGGCTCTAAAAATGGAGGAATGCAGAAGTAAATCTCGAAACATAGCAGAAATGGGCAAAGAGGGGTGGAGAGCTAGAACTTGGTGTTTTTGTCAAGGCATTTTTTTCTCCATGGCGTGGGATTTTATTTGCGGAATAAATGAAGAGAGGAGTCTGGATAGAAATCTAACGTTGCTACGTTTGAATATCCATCCTGAACACAAGACACATTGGTGTGGGTGCAATGCATTACGATCTTTACAGGGAGGTTTTTTACGGTGGATGTAGGAACCAGGTAGATGACAGTTAGTTCCTTATCGGGCAGTAAACAGTTGGCCTTGAACAACAACAATCTCAGGTTTATTTTCATTGCCAAGATGGCTGTAAATAAAAGAACGCCCAGTAGTATGGATATTCGGATTCATAATTTTATATTTGAAGTACTGACTGGTTTGTATTTTAGGATACCTGACTCTTGTTTCCTGCTTTGATAGCACCCTGTTGCCTCCAACACGTGCCAAATCTGATGGAAACGAATGGTGCAGAACTCTGGAGAATTGAAACAAAAGTCTAGGTAGGTCGGGAAATCCTAAGAACAGTCTGGAATTCAAGCAATATTTTCTTTTCTCCTGGGCAACGATGAGGCAGACGGTTGCTTTGAGAGTGCATGTTTGCTCTATTCTTTGTTCCGTGTGTTGCCACATACCTTCTCAGTTGCTTGGAGGTGGCAGTAAGAGCCAAAGAAGCTGCCTGTGGCATGGCTTTCCTTTGGCCAGTACAAACACCTGTGCATGGGGAGATCTAGCAGGAACTGGCTCGGTTAGAATGAATCTGGGGGAAATCAAATGTTAATTTTGACGTGGATCCCTTCTCAGTCATACAAAAATACTCCTTTTTAACTCCTGGAGAAGAAGAGGGGAAGTATGAGAAGAAGAGGGGAAGTATTGGAGATACTTCCTTTCTCTGTGTCCTTGCAGCATGCCTTCCCGCTCTGTGTCTGCCTTCTCTTGCTCCAGAGCACATCCAGTTGGGATGTTTGTAGCCTGTATGGTAGCAAAGAAGTTGGTAGCGATTGTTAAGTACCTTGCTACTTTGAAGCGTAATGATAAACAGCTGTGTATGAAAATGTCTTGATTTCTTTGGCTGGTAATGTCTGGTGTCTGTAGGCACTGCTGGCATCTGTTCCGTGTGCTGAGATTCAGCACATGGCCTCTGTCATGTTTCCATGTCACACTGCACTGTGAAAGATGGGAATTTTGACTGTGGTCTGTTCCGTATCATTCAGACAGCCCTAATGTGGAGTGCGTGGAGAAAATGAGCATCCAGTATGAGCTGGTCGAGGGCAAATGTCAGGAGAAAGGGCAGATGTGCAAGTTGAGTGCCACAGCTTTTGGCTGTGATAGCCGTGGTCCAATGTGTCATTAAGAGTAAAGTGCGTCTGAGGATGCACCAGACAGTGAGATAACAAGTGGAATTCCTTTTTAACCTCCTCCTTACTCTGTTCAAAAAGTAAGCCATCCGTTTGGTTTCACAGTAGTAGTCGGTATTTGTGCTTGAAATGTGGAAAAGCCGTAACAAATGCCAGTAATGAAGGGAGTGCTGTCCTACATGAATGTGGAAGATGCAAGGAGCCTCAGCCCTTGTGCTAAATCTGTCTTATCTTGGGAAAGAAATTCCACCTCTGCCTCAATTTCTCCCTTTGTGTCCAACCAGATGGTATTGTTTAGTAATCTAATATGGCATGTGGGAGGCTGAATCTATCTCTGTCCATCACAAGAAAAGAAACACTACGTTTAGCCAGGCTCTCTGAAAGCCACACAGTATTTCTTCTGTGCATGTCAATAATTTGTTCTTCTTTTCCTTCAGATGACCCTGTTGGATGTGAACATTTGCACAGCAGAAGATGCTGAAGTTGTGCACTCCAACATGCTTCAGATGACTGAGAAACGAAAATGTAGGTTTGAAGAAGAAGTGGAGCACGTGGATGTACGTTTCTTTTATTTGATGACATATATCTTCATCACTCCTTGGGATTAGTCTGTTCTTCCTGTGCTCCCACCTGCAATGCCTTCTGCGTGGTAGGCTATTGATGTCACCTTAGAAAGAGGTCCATAGTGTGACAAAACACTCCAGAGAAACAGTTTGGTGTGGAAGAGTTTCATGTGGAAGTGTTCATAATTCTTGTGTTTATTATTTGTAATAGAAATAGATTGTATTTTTATGATCATTTCTATCTGAAATACATAGGATAGCGATGAATGACGTATGGCCCAGTCTGCTTAAGATCAGACTTCAGGAAGAGCTGGAAATGATCTCCCAAATGTCTTCCAATCTTTTCTATACATAAAAAAAGTCGGGCAGTTGTTTCTAAAGGGATAAATTATAGAATGTGATTTGGTGCTTTATGGTGCCAGAATAAACAGAAGTTTTGAGAATCCGCATTCTTACCAGTTTACTTGGAGACTGATTTTTTTTTACTCTCCAGATAGAAGACGCCATGTTGGATACCAGTCGTAAAATTCCAGGCAGCCTTTTATCATGTTACATATCCTCTTACTCATTCATTTCACCTTCCAGCAGTTTAGAAAGAACTTGTTCACTTGAATGTTTTTCTTTGGAGTGATTTGAAGGAGACGGCTAAATGGCCATAATCCAGGTAGAAACATAAAAACAAGGGTGTGCTATAAAGACAGGACTTCTTAATGCAAAGAGCCCTCTGAAATTCAAAATACCTGCTATAAAATTAAAAATGTAATCTTTGACTTTTAGATGGGAATTTCTCCTCTTCAGTTTCATTCTGTCAGGTGCATTTTTGCTAACTGCTTGATTCACGCTGAATGGACAGTCCTGTCTTATTGTTGGTATGGCAACAGCGATAGAGATCACTGCTGCTTTCTGTAGAAAGTGGCTGCAAGTTGCTATGACGAGATCTTGTGCAGGTCTAGAGTCTGATTGGATGTGAGGTTCTCATTGTTTCAGAACACCAACTTGGGGTGGCAGTGTCAGAGGTGTTCATTATCTAGGAAGATTTTCATAGGCGATGAGTTTTGCTGAGGTAGCTTTCTCTTCTGGGTGTAGAAGATATGTGCATAATTAACTTCCTTGAATCCTAAAGAGCTGGGGAGATTTTAGTATCTACGAAACCATTTTTACTAGCTTTTTTATGTGGCCTTAGATGATGAAAGTGATCTGGATACAATCTTAGAAAAAAGGCAAACGGTGAGCTGTGAGGAAGAGCTGAAGGAGTATTTGGAGAACACCCTTTCTTCTTGAGATCAACTTAGAACAAGGTATGAATTTGGTATGTTTTGTAAACTTAAAAGGTAGAGCATCTTTGAACATTGGTTGTACTACTTAGGCCTTGTTTTAATGCTGTTGTGTGAAGGTATGGAAAAAGAGTGCTTTTCACTTCATGTAAGAATATAGAATAATGTCCCTACTGAACAAGGTTAAGGCAAATAATGCCCACGGTTTAGGAATGGGACAAAGGAAGACTGCTATCATTCAAAAACCATAGCACATCAGTATTACTGTGCATACCGTCACATCCATGCCTTATTCAGAAGGTAAAAGTAGTAGTGCAGATTCTTGGATCACCGGAATCAGAAGTTGGTCTGCACCATCATCTCTTCACTCATAGATTTGATCTCATTCAAAGTTCTAGGAACTCAGACGTTTAAGACAGCCAAGCACCGGCAACTTTAAAAACCATCTAAAAATGGGTACAATACCGCTCTCCTTCCTGAAGATCTTAGCAGCAGCTCTGAAGCCGTAGAGGAAGCAGCACTGTTCACACACCCAGGAGGTCTTTCCTACCTGCTCGATCAGAGGCACATTAGAAGAGCAGTGTGGACCTGAGGGGCAGATGCACATACCTTCACACACCTCGCAGTGGGACTGTGGTTAGAGCTGGAGGTTTGATACTCTTCCTAATAATTTGAGCCGTTAAAACAAAGCCAGAGGTAACAGACCAAGTGAAAATACAATGCCAGGTTGCGGAAAGAGAATGTTACCTATCTGAACTCGTACAAAAATTCCCCATCATTCTCTTTGTTTAGGAGACCAAGCCAATGTCCGTGTAAATGAAAACAAGTGTGAATATTGATTTTTCTTGAATCAAGACTCAGCTTTATGTCCAAGTCAAAGGCAAATAAACCAGAAAGGCTCCGCTGAGCACAGTGCAGAACTAACATGGAAGACAGTCATTTGACCTCTTATGTAAGCAGTGTTGGTGTGGTTCCCCATCCAAAAGGAAGGATGTCAAATGCTTCTTTGGAAATATTTTAACTTCTCTGCGTTTCTTTCTTTGTAATGAACTAATCTCTAACAAGCCAGGACGTGATTGTGTTCAGTAGAAACAGATCAATGGCAACATTTAGCCTAAAGGTTTTATGAGATTGATCAGGAAGTTCGATTTAGATTTAAAGGCACTGTAGTCATATTTAATTTTATTTCTCTCCGCACTTGAGTCTCTTAAACAGGGACCTTCAATTGGACAGGAACGGGACACTGAAGCAAATTGTAATGGATGACGTAATGGCTTACCCAGAAGCATTTTGTGGGAATTGATTTCTTCTAGGTATCCATCAGCCAGCATTTTAGTGTGAAGGGAATCTTCAAACAGGTAAAACAAAAATTCCCGTTGGTTTCAAACCTGACTGCTATATTAATTTTTCACTTTGGAGAAAATTTTCATGACCTTTAAAATTCAGACTGTATCAAGTATTGTTTCAGCCATTGAAGAAAGTGCTTTTGATGGAGATAGGAGAGGGAAACCAAAACATTTCTCAGAGCCACACTTTGAGCTCTGTCCTTGTTACAAACGGCACTTGAGCAAATGCATTTGCCTTTGGAACAGAAAACGACAAGGTAACAGGCTTATCATTACGGATTTGAGTGTTCCAGGTTCTTTAGGTAGTAAGTGATCTATTCAAGATGATCTCTTCCTGAAATAGATCCATTTTGAGAAGGGATATGGATTTCTTAGAAGAAGGCAAATCCCTATGTTAAAACGGTGTGGTGGGTGTTTTTTGTTGTTGTTGTTTTGCTTTTAGAACTTGCAAGGCACAATCGACTTCATAGCTGGAGATGCAGATAAGACCACGACATTCCAAACAGGTGTTTCTTTTTGGTTGTTTTTCAATCTGTCTATCTTTGGATTGTAACCAGTAGAACTGTGCTTGAACTGGAAAGAAGTAGCGGAGGTTTCAGAAGTGGAGCATGCGGTGGAACAGTAAGCTGAGAGCATTGTGCAAGGAGAGGAAAGAGGGGAAAATGGTAAGAGTTTCCTGAGTCGGAAGGGACCCCTAGGGATCGTCAAAGTCCAACTCCTGGCCCTGCACAGACACTCCAACAGTCCCACCCTCTGCATCCCTGAGAGCATTGGCCAAACGCTCCTGGATCTCTGGCAGCCTTGGGGCTGTGCCCATTGCCTGGAGAACCTATTCAGTGCCCGACCAGCCTCTGAGGAAAAAAACCTTTCCCTGATAGCCAGCCTAATCGTCCCCTGACACAGCTCCTGGCATTCCCTTGGCTCCTGTCCCTGGTCGCAGAGAGCAGAGAGCAAAGCTGTCCCTGTGCTGCCCTTGGGAGGAGCTGAGAGGTCCCAAGTGAGGTGTGAGCTCAGTGTCCTCTCTGCAGCTGAACCAAATGCCCTGAGCCACTCTTTGTATGGCTTTCCCTCCAGCCTCTTCGCTATCCCTGTGTCCCTCCTTTGGACATTTCTCCAATAGCCTGAGGTCTTTCTGACGCTGTGGCATCCAAAATTGCCCCCAGGGCTTGAAGAGAGCGCAGTCCCAGCCCAGAGCAGAGCGGGACAATCGCCTCTCTCGAGCGAGCGGTGCCAGAAGATAGGGACAGTTGTCAAAAAATCAGCTGGAGAAAGAAATCTAACAGAGAAACGGGTGATCTTGGCACAGGAAATGGAAGAAGCAGAGGAAGAAGAAGATGAGGAGAGGATTCCTTGTAAAAGTGAAGAAAATGAGCATGCAGAACAGGGACTAAGCATTATGCAGGTAAGTGAGCAAGAGAATAAGTTTGAAAGTGAAGGCAGTTTTGTCCAAAAGAAGGAGGAATAGGAAGTCTTTTTGCTGAGAATGAATAGAAAGTTTTTTTGCATTTAGTTTGTATACGAAGCGCACAGGGCTCTAGATCCTTTTGTGGGAAAATGGAGTGTGTAAAGTTGCCAATCATTTTGGAGCGAATTTGGAGGGTTTTGGGGTCCCAGGTGAATTTTGGGTTGAATTCTGGGGATTTGGGAGTGCCCAGGTGAATTGGGGGGGGCGGGGCGGGGCGAGGATTTGGGGAGATCCAGGTGAGTTTTGAGGGGTCCCAGGTTGATTTTGGGGGAGAATTTGTGGAATTTTGGGGGATCCCGGGTAGCGAGGTTTGGGGTGAATTTGTGGAATGTGGGGAGTCCCAGTTGAATTTTAGGGGGAATTTGTGGAATTCTAGGGATCTCAGGGGAATTTTGGGGTGAATTTGGTGAATTTTAGGGTATACGTGTGAATTTTAGGGTTCTCAGGTGAGTTTTGGGAATGCCAGACGTATTTTGGGGTGAATTCTGTCGATTTTGGGGTATCCAGGTGAGCATTTGGAAGTCGTGGGAGAATTTTGGGATGAATTTGGGGGGATGCAGGTGGATTTTCCGGGGAATTTTGGTGATTTTTGGGAGTCCCAGATGGGTCTGGGAGTGAATTTGGTGGATTTGGGGGTATCTGGGAGGGTTTTGAGGGGGATTGGAGACATTTTGGAGTGAATTTGGGAGGTGTTGGGGGGACTGGGTCTTGGGGGTGATTTGAGGGGTTTTGGGGGTTGCAGGTGGGATTTTGGGGTGAAGCCCTGGGATTTGGGGGTCCCCCGTGAATTTTGGGGTGAATTTGTGGGCTTTTGGGAGTTGCCAGGTGAGTGCTGAGCGTCCCAGGGGGGACTTCGGGGTGAATTTTGGGGATTTGGGGTTTCCCAGGTGAATTTCTGAGGTGGAAAGGTTCAAAAAGGGTTTTTTTTGAAAACAAGTTAAAGCCAGAAGGTTATTGAAAATTAATAGATGTGATGCAAGTAGGTAATATGCAGACAATACACAGCGAGACAAATCATGGGAAAAATACAGTGGTAACACATGAGTGTGTGAGGATGGGATCAGTATAGCTAAGGCTCAGTTGAAGCTGAATTTGGAAAAGCATGCCAAAACTAAGAATAATAAAGGCACCTACGGGTATTTCAGTGGGAAAAGGAAGATGAAAAGAAACCTATCACACCTCCCCTATTCCCCCCCACCCCCACCCCCATAAGCCAGACAGGACTAGTGACAACAGACAAGGAGAAGGCTGAGGTACTCAACAAGTGTTGGTCTCAATTTTTACTGCCAGTCACTATTTCCACATCTCTCAGGTTATTGGACTGGTGGACTTGATTCTAACCCATAGTAGCAGGTCTGCTTTCAGACCACTTGAGGAACCTGAGCATGCAAGACCATGGGACCCACCCAGAGGCATGTCAGGGCCCTGAGAGAACTGGCAGCTGTAGTTGCTAAGGTGCTTTCTCCATCATATTTGAGAAATCAAGGTAACCAGCTGAAGTCTCCAGACACTGTGTTGTATTGACTCCAGTCCTCTTGGTCTTTTTTGTAAATCTTAGAGCTCTGAGTCAATTTCTGCAGAGGATTCCCAATGCAGTTTCAAAAATGGAATCTTTGTTACTGGTCCTCATGTTGATCTTGGATATTTCCATTTTCTGCACTCCTTTATTTTCGAAACATTTGTAATGACTGAAAAGAAAGCTGAGACGAGGCATTATGCTCTTTCCAGTGATAGAAATGGACCAGTATTCTTTTCAGACAAATATAATTTTTGCTGTGTCTAAGCACATGTGCATACCTGTGTTTGATTTATGTGTCCAGGTTTTGGCAATGGGGCAGCCACAGGGCCGTCCTGAGACAATGGCCCAGGTGCTGCCCTGTCCCGCTTTCTTCCAACTGGCTCCACTTCAGGATGTCCTCCCTGCTGAGAGAAGAGGCTGGGACAGCACCTTTAGAAATGTGACTTTCTGGGGTTTTTTTTGTTTTGTTTTGTTTTGTTATTTTTAAAGTTACTAAAAACCTTCACCCTGATTTTTTGTGTTGGGTTTGGGGTTTTTTTTCAGTTTTGGGTGGGTTTTTTGGTGGGCTTTTTTGGGGGCTTTTTTTGTCTCTTTGGGGATTATTGGTTGGGGGGTTCTGTGTGTTTGTTTGGTCTGCTTTTTTTGTTTGTTTGTTTGTTTGTTTGTTTGTTTATTACGGTTTTGTAGAGTTTTTTAAGCAAATTGATTGGAAAACTGAATAGTCCTCCACTATAGTCTCCTGGATTCACCTGAGACTCTTCCTAGGCATCTCCCTGATCCTTTTTGCAATGAGTCTCACATCATTCTCCTGAAGAAACTGTCTGCTTATGGTTTGCATGGGTGGGCTGTTTGCTGGGTGACAAACTGGGTGATGGCCAGGCCCACAGAGTGGTGGGAAATAGAGTTCATCCAGCTGGTCCCCAAGGCTCAGTCTTGGGCCCAGTCCTGTTTAATATCTTGCTCAGTGATCTGGACAAAGTGATAGAGTACACGCCCAGGAAGTTCACAGATGATGCAAAGTTGGCTGGTAGTGTTTTTTTCTTCTGGAGGACAGCAGGCTCTGCTTCTTCTTCCTCCTGTTCTGAGGTCGCTGCTCCCTCTTCATCCCTCATTAAGTGTGCTGATTTTGTCACTTGGATGAGAAAACAAACAATTTTAGCAACAATACTAGTGGCAGGGTACAAGAAAGGAAGAGTTCACACGAATCCCCCCCCCCCCCCCCCCCGCCCAACAACAGAAAATACCTGATGGCTCCTCTGCCCAGCTTACTGACTACACCGGAACCCATTGTCCCCCAAAGATACTCCCTTCTCCCTTCCCCCAGCCATGATGTGAGATGGAATAGAATAACTAAGATTAAGATTCTCCCTATGGAACTCCATCATACTTCGATTCTGGGAAAAAAAATTTCTTGAAGTTCTATCATTTCAGATCATTTGAATTTGAATTTGCATACTAAAAAGTCTAGCCAGAAACTCATGACAATATTAATAGCCCATTCTAGAATGTCCGAGATGATAGACACTTCTTTCAAGAGAATGTGATACCTCACGTGACTTCTCCAGAATTTAAATGAACAGCGGGAGTAGTCTACAAGATTCTTGCTGCCATCTGGATTTCCTGGTATTTGGCTGGTCTATGTAAACCAACCAGCTATTCAGCAGAGGGAATATTAGTGTGATACTTGATGGTATGTGAGATGGAACACAGTAATTTATGGCTTTTTGCATAGTGATGAAGCTGTAAAGAAAGCTCCGTAATGCTCAGACAAGGAGGCTGCTGGACTTCAAGCAGCAAAGGCCCAAAACGAACCAGTGAAAAGGTGTCATTGAAAAAAAAAAAAAAAAGCCAGGTGGGGAGCAAAGTGATACTTAAGGGCAGTTTACTGAAAGAGGGAATCTAGTGAAAAAAAAAGTCCAAGAGTGAAGGAATAACAGAGAAAATGAAACTAAGGAAGGAAATCAATCTCAGCTAATCATTTCAGAAGCTAACAAGTTGTCATTGCAATGATGCATAAAGTGAGAAAAAATAAATATGTCTGCGCCAAAATCTGAAATATGAACTTTACTGCATTCTGTCTTCCACGGAATCATACAACAGTCTGTGATTAAAGATCATGTAGTCCAACTTCCTTGCCAGGTAGATCTTACAGTAGATCAAATTGCTCAAGACTAGCCAAACTGATAAGGAGCACTCTCAATGATGGGGCATCCACAACTTCTCTGGAACACCCGTTTGAGTGTCTCACCAGCTTCATTGTAGAAAAGTTTTTCCTTTTAGCCAATCTAAACCTAGTCTCAGTTTGAAAGCATGGCCCCTTATCCTGTCTCTGCAAACTTTCCTAAAAAGTCTTTCTCCATTTGTCTTATACCCTCTTTACATATTCAAAGGCCACAATACTGTCTCTCCAGAAACCTCTCTTCTCCAGGCTAAAAGATCCTACTTTTCACAAGAACCAGGTCATAAACTGAGATGGAAGACATCTCAGGAGATCAGATCATCCAACAGCTCAGCGTAAGAATAGCTCTGAAGTCAGATCAACTAGCTTAGGGCTGTGTCTGTTTGAATTTTGAAAATTAGCAGGACTTGAAATGCTTCAAGGAAGAGAACTCTGGGTGGCTCCAGAAACAGCCTGAGAAACTCGAGCAAACTCGAAACCTCAGAAACTACCACTGCTTTCTCTCCCTCAGCCCAAGCAGTCCCAAAGAAGAAGTGTTCCCAGCAGGCTGGGATAGCACACATATACACTACATATACGTGACAGGCATCGCCAGCAGCCACATCCTGCTCCTTTCTGTGGCTGGCAAGAGTGAGACTGGATGTTTACATGTGGGCAACCTGGGTCCCTCCAGCAGCTCACACACTCAGCCTGCCCAGTGACCCCACTGAATTCCAGTATTAGCAGTGTGCCAAGGCCACAGCACTATTCTGCTTGCTGGCACAGACCATCACACGCCTCCTAAATCAGTCAGGACTCCCCTGGTCCCACAGCCAGCACCCCACTTGCCCTCCGCCAGGCCACTGCCATTGTTCACCAACTTCTCCACTTTGATCTTTGCTGGTGCTCTCAACACTGGCACACCCAGATGTTCTGCAGCTGTTGTCTCCTGGTGGAAAGGACTTGTAAAGCCATGTTTCCTAACAGGACTTCCACAACCTTTCAAAGCAACCTTTACTGGGGTATGAACAATCTCATTCAAATGTCAACATTTCTTTTCCCGTATGTGAAATCAGAATTTCCTTCTTCCGGGCATGCCCAAAACAAGGCACAAACTACATTGTGCCTTCTGTTTCACATGCTGACTCGTTTGTAAACAATGCTAGGAGAATACCTGTTTTGATCCAAGCTAATCTCTGGCCCTTATAGTGCTTTCGGTAGTTAGTTTTGCTTTGTTATTTACTTGATGTCCCATTGAATTGTTGAATCATAAACAGACTACCTGTCTGTATAGCAGCATAGCAGTGATGAATAAATGCAAGAGAAGGAGCAAGGTGATTGTTTGCTAGACTCTTCCTAGAAACTGAGAAATCTGTTACTTAATGCTGACCACAGCAGATGGAGGAAGCATCCTACATGATGTCAAAGCAATGAAGCTGTAATCACTTTTATGATTACAGTCAAGGCACTGCTTTTGCCACCATAAGTGGAGTGCAGGGAATCTTAAAAGACGACACTCTAACTGTTGTCCATGCTCACTGAGAAAATAATGCTTTTACAGCAGAGCAGGTCTCACCGCAGCTAAATCATGGCTTCAACTGTACACCGCCTTCAAAAAGCCCACAAAAACACAAATGAAAGGATTTGGAACCCAAGGGAATCTCGGATTGTGACATCAGCTCACTCTGGATTCTTTCCAAATTCTCAATTCCATTTTCTTCCGAGCCAATTTTCCCATCTAACTTGAGATGTAATTTATGGATTTCCAACACATCTAGTTACCTTAGAATTAGATTGCCACTAGCCAAAAAGACAGAAACAAGCAGTTAAGTGAAGACTGAAACCATGGGTGTTTAGAACAGCAAAACTTGGGCGAAACTATTCTTAAGAAAACCAAAACTTTTAGGACTTACCCATGTATTTTTGGAGGTGGAAAAAGTTTTACATCGAAAAGTCCCTAGGGAACTCTTTTCAGTGCCTGGAGAGCCGCTGTCGCTCGCCTTTCAAGGACCCATTCGTCACAGCAGAGGCAGCAGAGCACAAGATGGCCGACGAGAAGGGGCAGTGTAGAACTCTCTGTCTGTCTGTGTCTCTACTCAGTGTAGAACGTCTCTATCCTGGCACATTTTCGAGTGCGATACTTCCCTCCGGGTCTTCGGTCCTTGCGAAGCTCTATGTACTGTGAGCGCTGCTACTTGCAGCTGAGAAAGACCGTGGAGCTAGCGGCGAATTCGGAGAGCGCTGAGCACGTAGTCAAGAAGCGAGACGTGTCCCTGCAACGCGGTGCTAATAGCAGCTTCCTCGCGGCGGGGGCGAGCTCCGGCCACAAGGCATTCTCGTCCTGGCAACGGATCTCTGTGAAGGGCGTAGGCGAAAAGCTTTCGTTTTCCATTCGAACTGCGAGAGAGGCAGACTGTTGCACGGAGCTCTGAGAACAAAGGTGCACGCCCTAGGCGGGCTTGGGCAGAAGCAGCGTTCTCTAGCTCTTGGCTGCCGGCACACTGCTGGCTGTGTGGCGCCCCTGCAGCGGCTTCTGGCCGCCGGCAAGTGAAAGCAGCGCCAGGCGTGGGCGAGGGCGGTGAACGAAGCAGCACTCGTCCCGTGCTTGTGTGCACCACGTTACAGGCTACTAGGAGAGGAAGGTGGTTGACTCTCGCTTGCCCTCCCAAGTGCCCTTAGCAGTCGGAAGGAGCAAGCTGAAGCACTGCTGCTTGTGCTGCTCCTTGGTTCCCTTGCAGCCCGCTTTGAAAGCATTGGCGGTCGCTTCTAGGCGCCGAGTTGCACACAGCACCACGGTAAGTGCCGCGGAGAAGGGAAATCCAGAGTGCAGCGAGGAGCTGGACGTGGCTTACGTGCAGTAAGGAGAAGGTGAACCTAGGCACTGCCTCTTCAATCTGGCCGCCTCTGCTCTGGTAGCAACTTTTGCAAGTCGGCAGAGGGAGCCGCGAGTATGTAGAACGGAGGGCAGCGAGACGCCGTGTGTTATGCGCCTTTTCAGGGCTGCTGCCAGGGTGCTACTTTAAGAACGCCTTTTTCTTCCTCGCGTCCTTCTCGCTTCGCTCTAGCTGCATGGAGTACAGCACAGCGAAGGTGTGAGGAAGGGCTCTGCCCCAGCTTTTGCCCCGGCCTGCCTGTGCTGCGCCTTTAGCTGCACACGAGAACAACGGCATTTCTTACCCGCAAGGTAAAAAAGGCTTTAGTGTAGCCTTAGGAATGGCAAGTGCCTAGGCATTAAGTTGAGCGACCACGTATGAGGGAGTCTTTAGAGGTTTCCTCCCCCATGGCGCAGGTGTATTCTCATTCTCGTGCTGAACTGAAAAGTCCGGGCATGGCAAGACTGGCCTGCCTTGTGCAGAGACGAACACAAATGTGGGGCTATGATCCTCTGTGTTCGGAGCTCTGCTTCCGGGTGTGTGGGCCGCCATGAGCCCGCAGCAGCCGCCGAGGACAGTGTGGATTGTGGATGAGTCTGGGCTGGCCCCCCGCCCCCCCGTTGGTCTGACAGCGGCAGAAGTGGCGTAGGAGCGGCATCGCCTGAGGGCCCCATGGGGGGCGGGAAGAGAGCCGGGAGTGACTCCGAGCGACACCGGAAGCGATATCCGTAGGGCCCGGAAGGCCAGCGTTGCCATCGAGTTTGGGCGGTAGGAGGCGTCTAAGGTGCTTTGAAAGGTGGAGCTTCTTTGCTCTAGGACAGACTGGGAGAGCTGAGGGTGTCCAATCTGGAGAACAGAAGGCTCCAGGGAGATCTTCGAGCCCCTTGCAGTGCCTGCTGGGGCTCCAAGATAGCTGGGGAGGGACTTTGGAAAAGGGTCTGGACTCGCAGGACAAGGGGGAATAGCTTCAAACTGCCAGAGGGCTGGGATAGATGGGATATTGGAAAGGAATTCTTCCTTGGGTGGGTGCTGAGGCACATGTTGCTCAAAGAGGCTGTGTAGGAGCCCCATGGCAGGAAGCGTCCAGGGCCAGGCTGGAGCGGACATGGAGCAACCTGGACTAGTGGAAAAGTGTCCCTGCCCGTGTCAGGATGTGGGAAGAAGATAATTTGTCTCTAAGGTCGCTTCCAGTCCAAACCATTCTGGGATTCTAGGATTCATGGAAGGCCCTTTTCCAAGTGAAGTGTTGTATCTCTTGGCTCCCAGCTTGTAGTTGCCGGTTCTTCTGGAAGCAGGCGTGGCGAAGCAGCTGTGATGAGCCATGGGTTCTCAATAGGACGAGTGTGATATATTTGCAGAGAGGAAGGCTGCAGACAGATCTTCAAGGTCCAGGTAAAACAAGCAAAGGATTGAATAGAAGCCAAAGATTGGTTGTGTTAGTCAGTTTGCTGGCTGTTGAAATGGCCCCAGGTAATTTTCAACATTTCTAATTTGGATTTGTTTGAGTAAAAAATGAATGTGTTACCTCCAGCGTAGGCTCTCCAATGCATCTCCATGTGCTCCCATCTCTTTGTTGTATATCGGGTTCTATTAACTGAAGACAGAATCATAACACAGTAGTAAAACATTTAGAGGTGTAGTTAGCCAGCTTCAGGAGTTTTCAACTCAGCTGTTGACTTTTCTGGTAACTGTAGGCAAGGCAACACAATCCAGTTACTCCACTTTTCCTCTCTGAGGAAAAGATGATTTTTTTTTTTTTTTTTTTCTCATTTTGAAAATAGCCTTGAATGAAGAGAGTTATGCACGTGGCATGTAGGATTCATTATTTTACCTTTCTCTTCTGTTGTCTTTCGCGTACTAGTCTTTTTAAAATTTTTTTGTCGCTGTTCTCCATTCAGTAGGTTTGAAAGAATTCTAATTGTTGAGATGATGGTTCTTTGAAGGCTCACTTAGCCCACCTTTTGGGTGAAGGAAAGAAGAAGACAAGGTCCTCTAGGAAGAGTAAAAAGCATACTTTCAAGAGGCATTCAGAGATGTCTGCTGATGCCACGCAATTACCGTGTAATCAGCAGAAATGTGTTGGAAAAACACCCATCAGTGACTTCACAAGAAAGCCACACTCAAGACAGGTAAAGAACAGAAGCATAAAACCCCAAAGGTATGAAATGGACAGATTTTCATTGGGAATGAGCAACTCCTGAATTCTTGGTTCTAGAACTAGGGGCTTGTAATAAATAGACTGTCTCCTTGCCAAACGTAAACTTGGTGTCATGAACTGCTCACTGCCCGTTGAAGTGCAGGGCTAGTAGACTAATATTTGCCATGGCAGGCATATTGTATGGCTTTCCTGTTAAAAAGAAATTGGTTTTGCTCATAGCAATCTAGATATGTACCCAGTCTGACACCTATTTTTTAGGCTATATTTCCAAGTAAATGGCTTCCATGATGATGCAGTAAGTTTATGTCATGAACAGGAATGAAGTGATTGCATGCATCCTTTTTTACCCTAAGCCAGCTGCTGAGTAATGAGACAGAGACTCTCACTGACGCCAAGGAGTGCCCGTGCTTTTGGGAAAAGCACTGGGCAGATAAAGCCTATTTCCACATTTCTTGCTAGCGTCTCCTTCAAAGTTCATGGGTTTGTGCATCTTTTAGAGCTGTTCTAGATGTTCTTTGTAGTTTACATGTACTAAATGTAGCAGGTATTGCTTTCATGCCGTCCTACTAGATTTGAAGTTGGGATCTACTCAGGCTTCAATGTCTCAGAAGAAGCAACGTCGATTCTTTGAATTCTACTCTTGAACGTGAGAATGCTACTTATGTAGTTAATGAATTAATTAAATCGAATTCACTTGAATGGAAAAATTGTCTTGTTCATGTAGATTTTTAACTTGGGAAATTGATATTTGAGTTCTACTTTTCATTGTTGTTGCTTTTCTGT
This sequence comes from Sturnus vulgaris, assembly GCF_052056855.1. Taxonomy (NCBI): domain Eukaryota; kingdom Metazoa; phylum Chordata; class Aves; order Passeriformes; family Sturnidae; genus Sturnus; species Sturnus vulgaris. Next base: position 221,595 of record NW_028276406.1, read on the forward strand.
ATTCTTTGATTGCACAGATAGCAGATGTACTGACCAAGTATTGTGTGAAACTGGAGGAAATGTCCTTCCTCTTGGCAGCTGATGTTCACAAGCTCATTAACGCTAAGGCCATGGTAAATGTTTTACCTGGGGCAAGATAGCAGTCTGAATATTCCTAGAATGTCTTTCTTTCCCCAGATGAAATTCATTTTTTCTGCCTATCAATCACTGAAATATAGAAGAAATTTCTACTTGACGGGGTATTGGTTATCATTTGTGTTCTTTTCTCCCCTCATTTTCTGTAGAAGAGACAATTTTTGGTTTGTTTTTGCATGTTGTATGCTGCTTCTACTTCTGGTTTTGTTTTTTAATACACAGAATATAAACGGAGCACTGCTGGATAATGAGAGGGCAACTGCCAAGCTACTCTTGAATCGAATGAAATCAGAGCTTGAGAAAGAAAAATGGCATCAACTGAAATGGCAAGGGACTGGAAGCTCATGCAAAAGAAGTGTGGAGTTCAGAGTTTCAGGTCAGAAATTTGGCAGTCTTCTTTTGGACAATGAGCAACACCAAGAGGCTAGTGTTCACTTTTGGTTTCTGTTAAAGTAATACTTGATCATTTTTTCTTTCTACGTGATACCACGTATGATATCACATATATCATGTGATTCCATTCTACATATCTACTTTCCATCCTGCAGAGAATTTATGGCAAGTGAAGAAATACAGAATCCCCCAACTGTGAATATGGAAATGGAAAAGTTGATAAAGGAGCAGATGGTACTCAGTGAAGAGAGACTGAAGGTTTTGCAATATATCGGGTATGGCAAAAGAGGGTATAGCATAAAGGAAAACAATTGTTGCTGGAGTTAATGAAGGACTTGGCTACAAAATGCACTTTGCTTCCTGTCAATGTGTGATTGCTAAATGCAGCAGTAAGGCAGGGTCTACATCTATTTCTGTACAGCTCTTTTGAATGGAAAAAATGCATTCTTGATTTTCAGTGCCCCAGCTACACTTAATAGGTGGCGATCAGGCTCTAAAAATGGAGGAATGCAGAAGTAAATCTCGAAACATAGCAGAAATGGGCAAAGAGGGGTGGAGAGCTAGAACTTGGTGTTTTTGTCAAGGCATTTTTTTCTCCATGGCGTGGGATTTTATTTGCGGAATAAATGAAGAGAGGAGTCTGGATAGAAATCTAACGTTGCTACGTTTGAATATCCATCCTGAACACAAGACACATTGGTGTGGGTGCAATGCATTACGATCTTTACAGGGAGGTTTTTTACGGTGGATGTAGGAACCAGGTAGATGACAGTTAGTTCCTTATCGGGCAGTAAACAGTTGGCCTTGAACAACAACAATCTCAGGTTTATTTTCATTGCCAAGATGGCTGTAAATAAAAGAACGCCCAGTAGTATGGATATTCGGATTCATAATTTTATATTTGAAGTACTGACTGGTTTGTATTTTAGGATACCTGACTCTTGTTTCCTGCTTTGATAGCACCCTGTTGCCTCCAACACGTGCCAAATCTGATGGAAACGAATGGTGCAGAACTCTGGAGAATTGAAACAAAAGTCTAGGTAGGTCGGGAAATCCTAAGAACAGTCTGGAATTCAAGCAATATTTTCTTTTCTCCTGGGCAACGATGAGGCAGACGGTTGCTTTGAGAGTGCATGTTTGCTCTATTCTTTGTTCCGTGTGTTGCCACATACCTTCTCAGTTGCTTGGAGGTGGCAGTAAGAGCCAAAGAAGCTGCCTGTGGCATGGCTTTCCTTTGGCCAGTACAAACACCTGTGCATGGGGAGATCTAGCAGGAACTGGCTCGGTTAGAATGAATCTGGGGGAAATCAAATGTTAATTTTGACGTGGATCCCTTCTCAGTCATACAAAAATACTCCTTTTTAACTCCTGGAGAAGAAGAGGGGAAGTATGAGAAGAAGAGGGGAAGTATTGGAGATACTTCCTTTCTCTGTGTCCTTGCAGCATGCCTTCCCGCTCTGTGTCTGCCTTCTCTTGCTCCAGAGCACATCCAGTTGGGATGTTTGTAGCCTGTATGGTAGCAAAGAAGTTGGTAGCGATTGTTAAGTACCTTGCTACTTTGAAGCGTAATGATAAACAGCTGTGTATGAAAATGTCTTGATTTCTTTGGCTGGTAATGTCTGGTGTCTGTAGGCACTGCTGGCATCTGTTCCGTGTGCTGAGATTCAGCACATGGCCTCTGTCATGTTTCCATGTCACACTGCACTGTGAAAGATGGGAATTTTGACTGTGGTCTGTTCCGTATCATTCAGACAGCCCTAATGTGGAGTGCGTGGAGAAAATGAGCATCCAGTATGAGCTGGTCGAGGGCAAATGTCAGGAGAAAGGGCAGATGTGCAAGTTGAGTGCCACAGCTTTTGGCTGTGATAGCCGTGGTCCAATGTGTCATTAAGAGTAAAGTGCGTCTGAGGATGCACCAGACAGTGAGATAACAAGTGGAATTCCTTTTTAACCTCCTCCTTACTCTGTTCAAAAAGTAAGCCATCCGTTTGGTTTCACAGTAGTAGTCGGTATTTGTGCTTGAAATGTGGAAAAGCCGTAACAAATGCCAGTAATGAAGGGAGTGCTGTCCTACATGAATGTGGAAGATGCAAGGAGCCTCAGCCCTTGTGCTAAATCTGTCTTATCTTGGGAAAGAAATTCCACCTCTGCCTCAATTTCTCCCTTTGTGTCCAACCAGATGGTATTGTTTAGTAATCTAATATGGCATGTGGGAGGCTGAATCTATCTCTGTCCATCACAAGAAAAGAAACACTACGTTTAGCCAGGCTCTCTGAAAGCCACACAGTATTTCTTCTGTGCATGTCAATAATTTGTTCTTCTTTTCCTTCAGATGACCCTGTTGGATGTGAACATTTGCACAGCAGAAGATGCTGAAGTTGTGCACTCCAACATGCTTCAGATGACTGAGAAACGAAAATGTAGGTTTGAAGAAGAAGTGGAGCACGTGGATGTACGTTTCTTTTATTTGATGACATATATCTTCATCACTCCTTGGGATTAGTCTGTTCTTCCTGTGCTCCCACCTGCAATGCCTTCTGCGTGGTAGGCTATTGATGTCACCTTAGAAAGAGGTCCATAGTGTGACAAAACACTCCAGAGAAACAGTTTGGTGTGGAAGAGTTTCATGTGGAAGTGTTCATAATTCTTGTGTTTATTATTTGTAATAGAAATAGATTGTATTTTTATGATCATTTCTATCTGAAATACATAGGATAGCGATGAATGACGTATGGCCCAGTCTGCTTAAGATCAGACTTCAGGAAGAGCTGGAAATGATCTCCCAAATGTCTTCCAATCTTTTCTATACATAAAAAAAGTCGGGCAGTTGTTTCTAAAGGGATAAATTATAGAATGTGATTTGGTGCTTTATGGTGCCAGAATAAACAGAAGTTTTGAGAATCCGCATTCTTACCAGTTTACTTGGAGACTGATTTTTTTTTACTCTCCAGATAGAAGACGCCATGTTGGATACCAGTCGTAAAATTCCAGGCAGCCTTTTATCATGTTACATATCCTCTTACTCATTCATTTCACCTTCCAGCAGTTTAGAAAGAACTTGTTCACTTGAATGTTTTTCTTTGGAGTGATTTGAAGGAGACGGCTAAATGGCCATAATCCAGGTAGAAACATAAAAACAAGGGTGTGCTATAAAGACAGGACTTCTTAATGCAAAGAGCCCTCTGAAATTCAAAATACCTGCTATAAAATTAAAAATGTAATCTTTGACTTTTAGATGGGAATTTCTCCTCTTCAGTTTCATTCTGTCAGGTGCATTTTTGCTAACTGCTTGATTCACGCTGAATGGACAGTCCTGTCTTATTGTTGGTATGGCAACAGCGATAGAGATCACTGCTGCTTTCTGTAGAAAGTGGCTGCAAGTTGCTATGACGAGATCTTGTGCAGGTCTAGAGTCTGATTGGATGTGAGGTTCTCATTGTTTCAGAACACCAACTTGGGGTGGCAGTGTCAGAGGTGTTCATTATCTAGGAAGATTTTCATAGGCGATGAGTTTTGCTGAGGTAGCTTTCTCTTCTGGGTGTAGAAGATATGTGCATAATTAACTTCCTTGAATCCTAAAGAGCTGGGGAGATTTTAGTATCTACGAAACCATTTTTACTAGCTTTTTTATGTGGCCTTAGATGATGAAAGTGATCTGGATACAATCTTAGAAAAAAGGCAAACGGTGAGCTGTGAGGAAGAGCTGAAGGAGTATTTGGAGAACACCCTTTCTTCTTGAGATCAACTTAGAACAAGGTATGAATTTGGTATGTTTTGTAAACTTAAAAGGTAGAGCATCTTTGAACATTGGTTGTACTACTTAGGCCTTGTTTTAATGCTGTTGTGTGAAGGTATGGAAAAAGAGTGCTTTTCACTTCATGTAAGAATATAGAATAATGTCCCTACTGAACAAGGTTAAGGCAAATAATGCCCACGGTTTAGGAATGGGACAAAGGAAGACTGCTATCATTCAAAAACCATAGCACATCAGTATTACTGTGCATACCGTCACATCCATGCCTTATTCAGAAGGTAAAAGTAGTAGTGCAGATTCTTGGATCACCGGAATCAGAAGTTGGTCTGCACCATCATCTCTTCACTCATAGATTTGATCTCATTCAAAGTTCTAGGAACTCAGACGTTTAAGACAGCCAAGCACCGGCAACTTTAAAAACCATCTAAAAATGGGTACAATACCGCTCTCCTTCCTGAAGATCTTAGCAGCAGCTCTGAAGCCGTAGAGGAAGCAGCACTGTTCACACACCCAGGAGGTCTTTCCTACCTGCTCGATCAGAGGCACATTAGAAGAGCAGTGTGGACCTGAGGGGCAGATGCACATACCTTCACACACCTCGCAGTGGGACTGTGGTTAGAGCTGGAGGTTTGATACTCTTCCTAATAATTTGAGCCGTTAAAACAAAGCCAGAGGTAACAGACCAAGTGAAAATACAATGCCAGGTTGCGGAAAGAGAATGTTACCTATCTGAACTCGTACAAAAATTCCCCATCATTCTCTTTGTTTAGGAGACCAAGCCAATGTCCGTGTAAATGAAAACAAGTGTGAATATTGATTTTTCTTGAATCAAGACTCAGCTTTATGTCCAAGTCAAAGGCAAATAAACCAGAAAGGCTCCGCTGAGCACAGTGCAGAACTAACATGGAAGACAGTCATTTGACCTCTTATGTAAGCAGTGTTGGTGTGGTTCCCCATCCAAAAGGAAGGATGTCAAATGCTTCTTTGGAAATATTTTAACTTCTCTGCGTTTCTTTCTTTGTAATGAACTAATCTCTAACAAGCCAGGACGTGATTGTGTTCAGTAGAAACAGATCAATGGCAACATTTAGCCTAAAGGTTTTATGAGATTGATCAGGAAGTTCGATTTAGATTTAAAGGCACTGTAGTCATATTTAATTTTATTTCTCTCCGCACTTGAGTCTCTTAAACAGGGACCTTCAATTGGACAGGAACGGGACACTGAAGCAAATTGTAATGGATGACGTAATGGCTTACCCAGAAGCATTTTGTGGGAATTGATTTCTTCTAGGTATCCATCAGCCAGCATTTTAGTGTGAAGGGAATCTTCAAACAGGTAAAACAAAAATTCCCGTTGGTTTCAAACCTGACTGCTATATTAATTTTTCACTTTGGAGAAAATTTTCATGACCTTTAAAATTCAGACTGTATCAAGTATTGTTTCAGCCATTGAAGAAAGTGCTTTTGATGGAGATAGGAGAGGGAAACCAAAACATTTCTCAGAGCCACACTTTGAGCTCTGTCCTTGTTACAAACGGCACTTGAGCAAATGCATTTGCCTTTGGAACAGAAAACGACAAGGTAACAGGCTTATCATTACGGATTTGAGTGTTCCAGGTTCTTTAGGTAGTAAGTGATCTATTCAAGATGATCTCTTCCTGAAATAGATCCATTTTGAGAAGGGATATGGATTTCTTAGAAGAAGGCAAATCCCTATGTTAAAACGGTGTGGTGGGTGTTTTTTGTTGTTGTTGTTTTGCTTTTAGAACTTGCAAGGCACAATCGACTTCATAGCTGGAGATGCAGATAAGACCACGACATTCCAAACAGGTGTTTCTTTTTGGTTGTTTTTCAATCTGTCTATCTTTGGATTGTAACCAGTAGAACTGTGCTTGAACTGGAAAGAAGTAGCGGAGGTTTCAGAAGTGGAGCATGCGGTGGAACAGTAAGCTGAGAGCATTGTGCAAGGAGAGGAAAGAGGGGAAAATGGTAAGAGTTTCCTGAGTCGGAAGGGACCCCTAGGGATCGTCAAAGTCCAACTCCTGGCCCTGCACAGACACTCCAACAGTCCCACCCTCTGCATCCCTGAGAGCATTGGCCAAACGCTCCTGGATCTCTGGCAGCCTTGGGGCTGTGCCCATTGCCTGGAGAACCTATTCAGTGCCCGACCAGCCTCTGAGGAAAAAAACCTTTCCCTGATAGCCAGCCTAATCGTCCCCTGACACAGCTCCTGGCATTCCCTTGGCTCCTGTCCCTGGTCGCAGAGAGCAGAGAGCAAAGCTGTCCCTGTGCTGCCCTTGGGAGGAGCTGAGAGGTCCCAAGTGAGGTGTGAGCTCAGTGTCCTCTCTGCAGCTGAACCAAATGCCCTGAGCCACTCTTTGTATGGCTTTCCCTCCAGCCTCTTCGCTATCCCTGTGTCCCTCCTTTGGACATTTCTCCAATAGCCTGAGGTCTTTCTGACGCTGTGGCATCCAAAATTGCCCCCAGGGCTTGAAGAGAGCGCAGTCCCAGCCCAGAGCAGAGCGGGACAATCGCCTCTCTCGAGCGAGCGGTGCCAGAAGATAGGGACAGTTGTCAAAAAATCAGCTGGAGAAAGAAATCTAACAGAGAAACGGGTGATCTTGGCACAGGAAATGGAAGAAGCAGAGGAAGAAGAAGATGAGGAGAGGATTCCTTGTAAAAGTGAAGAAAATGAGCATGCAGAACAGGGACTAAGCATTATGCAGGTAAGTGAGCAAGAGAATAAGTTTGAAAGTGAAGGCAGTTTTGTCCAAAAGAAGGAGGAATAGGAAGTCTTTTTGCTGAGAATGAATAGAAAGTTTTTTTGCATTTAGTTTGTATACGAAGCGCACAGGGCTCTAGATCCTTTTGTGGGAAAATGGAGTGTGTAAAGTTGCCAATCATTTTGGAGCGAATTTGGAGGTTTTTGGGGTCCCAGGTGAATTTTGGGTTGAATTCTGGGGATTTGGGAGTGCCCAGGTGAATTGGGGGGGGCGGGGCGGGGCGGGGATTTGGGGAGATCCAGGTGAGTTTTGAGGGGTCCCAGGTTGATTTTGGGGGAGAATTTGTGGAATTTTGGGGGATCCCGGGTAGCGAGGTTTGGGGTGAATTTGTGGAATGTGGGGAGTCCCAGTTGAATTTTAGGGGGAATTTGTGGAATTCTAGGGATCTCAGGGGAATTTTGGGGTGAATTTGGTGAATTTTAGGGTATACGTGTGAATTTTAGGGTTCTCAGGTGAGTTTTGGGAATGCCAGACGTATTTTGGGGTGAATTCTGTCGATTTTGGGGTATCCAGGTGAGCATTTGGAAGTCGTGGGAGAATTTTGGGATGAATTTGGGGGGATGCAGGTGGATTTTCCGGGGAATTTTGGTGATTTTTGGGAGTCCCAGATGGGTCTGGGAGTGAATTTGGTGGATTTGGGGGTATCTGGGAGGGTTTTGAGGGGGATTGGAGACATTTTGGAGTGAATTTGGGAGGTGTTGGGGGGACTGGGTCTTGGGGGTGATTTGAGGGGTTTTGGGGGTTGCAGGTGGGATTTTGGGGTGAAGCCCTGGGATTTGGGGGTCCCCCGTGAATTTTGGGGTGAATTTGTGGGCTTTTGGGAGTTGCCAGGTGAGTGCTGAGCGTCCCAGGGGGGACTTCGGGGTGAATTTTGGGGATTTGGGGTTTCCCAGGTGAATTTCTGAGGTGGAAAGGTTCAAAAAGGGTTTTTTTTGAAAACAAGTTAAAGCCAGAAGGTTATTGAAAATTAATAGATGTGATGCAAGTAGGTAATATGCAGACAATACACAGCGAGACAAATCATGGGAAAAATACAGTGGTAACACATGAGTGTGTGAGGATGGGATCAGTATAGCTAAGGCTCAGTTGAAGCTGAATTTGGAAAAGCATGCCAAAACTAAGAATAATAAAGGCACCTACGGGTATTTCAGTGGGAAAAGGAAGATGAAAAGAAACCTATCACACCTCCCCTATTCCCCCCCCCCCCCCCCCCACCCCCATAAGCCAGACAGGACTAGTGACAACAGACAAGGAGAAGGCTGAGGTACTCAACAAGTGTTGGTCTCAATTTTTACTGCCAGTCACTATTTCCACATCTCTCAGGTTATTGGACTGGTGGACTTGATTCTAACCCATAGTATCAGGTCAGCTTTCAGACCACTTGAGGAACCTGAGCATGCAAGACCATGGGACCCACCCAGAGGCATGTCAGGGCCCTGAGAGAACTGGCAGCTGTAGTTGCTAAGGTGCTTTCTCCATCATATTTGAGAAATCAAGGTAACCAGCTGAAGTCTCCAGACACTGTGTTGTATTGACTCCAGTCCTCTTGGTCTTTTTTGTAAATCTTAGAGCTCTGAGTCAATTTCTGCAGAGGATTCCCAATGCAGTTTCAAAAATGGAATCTTTGTTACTGGTCCTCATGTTGATCTTGGATATTTCCATTTTCTGCACTCCTTTATTTTCGAAACATTTGTAATGACTGAAAAGAAAGCTGAGACGAGGCATTATGCTCTTTCCAGTGATAGAAATGGACCAGTATTCTTTTCAGACAAATATAATTTTTGCTGTGTCTAAGCACATGTGCATACCTGTGTTTGATTTATGTGTCCAGGTTTTGGCAATGGGGCAGCCACAGGGCCGTCCTGAGACAATGGCCCAGGTGCTGCCCTGTCCCGCTTTCTTCCAACTGGCTCCACTTCAGGATGTCCTCCCTGCTGAGAGAAGAGGCTGGGACAGCACCTTTAGAAATGTGACTTTCTGGGGTTTTTTTTGTTTTGTTTTGTTTTGTTATTTTTAAAGTTACTAAAAACCTTCACCCTGATTTTTTGTGTTGGGTTTGGGGTTTTTTTTCAGTTTTGGGTGGGTTTTTTGGTGGGCTTTTTTGGGGGCTTTTTTTGTCTCTTTGGGGATTATTGGTTGGGGGGTTCTGTGTGTTTGTTTGGTCTGCTTTTTTTGTTTGTTTGTTTGTTTGTTTGTTTGTTTATTACGGTTTTGTAGAGTTTTTTAAGCAAATTGATTGGAAAACTGAATAGTCCTCCACTATAGTCTCCTGGATTCACCTGAGACTCTTCCTAGGCATCTCCCTGATCCTTTTTGCAATGAGTCTCACATCATTCTCCTGAAGAAACTGTCTGCTTATGGTTTGCATGGGTGGGCTGTTTGCTGGGTGACAAACTGGGTGATGGCCAGGCCCACAGAGTGGTGGGAAATAGAGTTCATCCAGCTGGTCCCCAAGGCTCAGTCTTGGGCCCAGTCCTGTTTAATATCTTGCTCAGTGTTCTGGACAAGGGCATAGAGTACACGCCCAGGAAGTTCACAGATGATGCAAAATTGGCTGGTAGTGTTTTTTTCTTCTGGAGGACAGCAGGCTCTGCTTCTTCTTCCTCCTGTTCTGAGGTCGCTGCTCCCTCTTCATCCCTCATTAAGTGTGCTGATTTTGTCACTTGGATGAGAAAACAAACAATTTTAGCAACAATACTAGTGGCAGGGTACAAGAAAGGAAGAGTTCACACGAATCCCCCCCCCCCCCCCCCCCGCCCAACAACAGAAAATACCTGATGGCTCCTCTGCCCAGCTTACTGACTACACCGGAACCCATTGTCCCCCAAAGATACTCCCTTCTCCCTTCCCCCAGCCATGATGTGAGATGGAATAGAATAACTAAGATTAAGATTCTCCCTATGGAACTCCATCATACTTCGATTCTGGGAAAAAAAATTTCTTGAAGTTCTATCATTTCAGATCATTTGAATTTGAATTTGCATACTAAAAAGTCTAGCCAGAAACTCATGACAATATTAATAGCCCATTCTAGAATGTCCGAGATGATAGACACTTCTTTCAAGAGAATGTGATACCTCACGTGACTTCTCCAGAATTTAAATGAACAGCGGGAGTAGTCTACAAGATTCTTGCTGCCATCTGGATTTCCTGGTATTTGGCTGGTCTATGTAAACCAACCAGCTATTCAGCAGAGGGAATATTAGTGTGATACTTGATGGTATGTGAGATGGAACACAGTAATTTATGGCTTTTTGCATAGTGATGAAGCTGTAAAGAAAGCTCCGTAATGCTCAGACAAGGAGGCTGCTGGACTTCAAGCAGCAAAGGCCCAAAACGAACCAGTGAAAAGGTGTCATTGAAAAAAAAAAAAAAAGCCAGGTGGGGAGCAAAGTGATACTTAAGGGCAGTTTACTGAAAGAGGGAATCTAGTGAAAAAAAAAGTCCAAGAGTGAAGGAATAACAGAGAAAATGAAACTAAGGAAGGAAATCAATCTCAGCTAATCATTTCAGAAGCTAACAAGTTGTCATTGCAATGATGCATAAAGTGAGAAAAAATAAATATGTCTGCGCCAAAATCTGAAATATGAACTTTACTGCATTCTGTCTTCCACGGAATCATACAACAGTCTGTGATTAAAGATCATGTAGTCCAACTTCCTTGCCAGGTAGATCTTACAGTAGATCAAATTGCTCAAGACTAGCCAAACTGATAAGGAGCACTCTCAATGATGGGGCATCCACAACTTCTCTGGAACACCCGTTTGAGTGTCTCACCAGCTTCATTGTAGAAAAGTTTTTCCTTTTAGCCAATCTAAACCTAGTCTCAGTTTGAAAGCATGGCCCCTTATCCTGTCTCTGCAAACTTTCCTAAAAAGTCTTTCTCCATTTGTCTTATACCCTCTTTACATATTCAAAGGCCACAATACTGTCTCTCCAGAAACCTCTCTTCTCCAGGCTAAAAGATCCTACTTTTCACAAGAACCAGGTCATAAACTGAGATGGAAGACATCTCAGGAGATCAGATCATCCAACAGCTCAGCGTAAGAATAGCTCTGAAGTCAGATCAACTAGCTTAGGGCTGTGTCTGTTTGAATTTTGAAAATTAGCAGGACTTGAAATGCTTCAAGGAAGAGAACTCTGGGTGGCTCCAGAAACAGCCTGAGAAACTCGAGCAAACTCGAAACCTCAGAAACTACCACTGCTTTCTCTCCCTCAGCCCAAGCAGTCCCAAAGAAGAAGCGTTCCCAGCAGGCTGGGATAGCACACATATACACTACATATACGTGACAGGCATCGCCAGCAGCCACATCCTGCTCCTTTCTGTGGCTGGCAAGAGTGAGACTGGATGTTTACATGTGGGCAACCTGGGTCCCTCCAGCAGCTCACACACTCAGCCTGCCCAGTGACCCCACTGAATTCCAGTATTAGCAGTGTGCCAAGGCCACAGCACTATTCTGCTTGCTGGCACAGACCATCACACGCCTCCTAAATCAGTCAGGACTCCCCTGGTCCCACAGCCAGCACCCCACTTGCCCTCCGCCAGGCCACTGCCATTGTTCACCAACTTCTCCACTTTGATCTTTGCTGGTGCTCTCAACACTGGCACACCCAGATGTTCTGCAGCTGTTGTCTCCTGGTGGAAAGGACTTGTAAAGCCATGTTTCCTAACAGGACTTCCACAACCTTTCAAAGCAACCTTTACTGGGGTATGAACAATCTCATTCAAATGTCAACATTTCTTTTCCCGTATGTGAAATCAGAATTTCCTTCTTCCGGGCATGCCCAAAACAAGGCACAAACTACATTGTGCCTTCTGTTTCACATGCTGACTCGTTTGTAAACAATGCTAGGAGAATACCTGTTTTGATCCAAGCTAATCTCTGGCCCTTATAGTGCTTTCGGTAGTTAGTTTTGCTTTGTTATTTACTTGATGTCCCATTGAATTGTTGAATCATAAACAGACTACCTGTCTGTATAGCAGCATAGCAGTGATGAATAAATGCAAGAGAAGGAGCAAGGTGATTGTTTGCTAGACTCTTCCTAGAAACTGAGAAATCTGTTACTTAATGCTGACCACAGCAGATGGAGGAAGCATCCTACATGATGTCAAAGCAATGAAGCTGTAATCACTTTTATGATTACAGTCAAGGCACTGCTTTTGCCACCATAAGTGGAGTGCAGGGAATCTTAAAAGACGACACTCTAACTGTTGTCCATGCTCACTGAGAAAATAATGCTTTTACAGCAGAGCAGGTCTCACCGCAGCTAAATCATGGCTTCAACTGTACACCGCCTTCAAAAAGCCCACAAAAACACAAATGAAAGGATTTGGAACCCAAGGGAATCTCGGATTGTGACATCAGCTCACTCTGGATTCTTTCCAAATTCTCAATTCCATTTTCTTCCGAGCCAATTTTCCCATCTAACTTGAGATGTAATTTATGGATTTCCAACACATCTAGTTACCTTAGAATTAGATTGCCACTAGCCAAAAAGACAGAAACAAGCAGTTAAGTGAAGACTGAAACCATGGGTGTTTAGAACAGCAAAACTTGGGCGAAACTATTCTTAAGAAAACCAAAACTTTTAGGACTTACCCATGTATTTTTGGAGGTGGAAAAAGTTTTACATCGAAAAGTCCCTAGGGAACTCTTTTCAGTGCCTGGAGAGCCGCTGTCGCTCGCCTTTCAAGGACCTATTCGTCACAGCAGAGGCAGCAGAGCACAAGATGGCCGACGAGAAGGGGCAGTGTAGAACTCTCTGTCTGTCTGTGTCTCTACTCAGTGTAGAACGTCTCTATCCTGGCACATTTTCGAGTGCGATACTTCCCTCCGGGTCTTCGGTCCTTGCGAAGCTCTATGTACTGTGAGCGCTGCTACTTGCAGCTGAGAAAGACCGTGGAGCTAGCGGCGAATTCGGAGAGCGCTGAGCACGTAGTCAAGAAGCGAGACGTGTCCCTGCAACGCGGTGCTAATAGCAGCTTCCTCGCGGCGGGGGGGAGCTCCGGCCACAAGGCATTCTCGTCCTGGCAACGGATCTCTGTGAAGGGGGTAGGCGAAAAGCTTTCGTTTTCCATTCGAACTGCGAGAGAGGCAGACTGTTGCACGGAGCTCTGAGAACAAAGGTGCACGCCCTAGGCGGGCTTGGGCAGAAGCAGCGTTCTCTAGCTCTTGGCTGCCGGCGCACTTGTGGTTGTGTGGCGCCCTTGCAGCGGCTTCTGGCCGCCGGCAAGTGAAAGCAGCGCCAGGCGTGGGCGAGGGCGGTGAACGAAGCAGCACTCGTCCCGTGCTTGTGTGCACCACGTTACAGGCTACTAGGAGAGGAAGGTGGTTGACTCTCGCTTGCCCTCCCAAGTGCCCTTAGCAGTCGGAAGGAGCAAGCTGAAGCACTGCTGCTTGTGCTGCTCCTTGGTTCCCTTGCAGCCCGCTGTGAAAGCATTGGCGGTCGCTTCTAGGCGCCGAGTTGCACACAGCACCACGGTAAGTGCCGCGGAGAAGGGAAATCCAGAGTGCAGCGAGGAGCTGGACGTGGCTAACGCGCAGTAAGGAGAAGGTGAACCTAGGCACTGCCTCTTCAATCTGGCCGCCTCTGCTCTGGTAACAACTTTCGCAAGTCGGCAGAGGGAGCTGCGAGTATGTAGAACGGAGGGCAGCGAGACGCCGTGTGTTATGCGCCCTTTCAGGGCTGCTGCCAGGGGGCTAGTTTAAGTACGCTTTTTTCTTCCTCGCGTCCTTCTCGCTTCGCTCTAGCTGCATGGAGTACAGTACAGCGAAGGAGTGAGGAGGGGCAGTGCCGCAGCTTTGGCCCTGGCGTGCAACGGCTGTGTGCTGCTTTTCCAAGCAGAAAGACCACTGAGAAGTGAAAGCGATAGTGAAGGAGCTCTTTGACTGCTCGTGTGCTCTTCGCTGCACTGCGCCGCTGGCAAGCGGCTTCGTTCTTCGCCTTCTGCCGTCCGGCGAGAGCTGAACTCCAGCGGTCAGTTGCAGCTCTGCCCAACAGCGTGTTCTCAGTTCTGCGGGCAAGCACGCCCTCTTGCCTTGGCCCCGAGAGCAAAGTCCCGAGCGAGCACTCGACTCAGTGCAATGCACCCAGAAAGACGCTCTCGCTCGCCTTTCAAGGAGCGATTCCTAACAGCAGAAGCAGCAGAGGCACAAACTGGACGACGAGAGGGGACAACGTAGAACACGTCTCTGTCCTGGCACATTTTCGTGCGCGATACTTCCCTCCGGGTCTTCGGGCCTTGCGAAGCTCTGTGTACTGCGAGCGCTGCTACTCGCAGCTGAGAAGGACCGTGGAGCTAGCGGCGAATTCGGAGAGCTCTTCGCTGCACTGCGCCGCTCGCAAGCGGCTTCGTTCTTCGCCTTCTGCCGTCCGGCGAGAGCTGAACTCCAGCGGTCAGTTGCAGCTCTGCCCAACAGCGTGTTCTCGGCTCTGCGGGCAAGCACGCCCTCTTGCCTTGGCCCCGAGAGCAAAGTCCCGAGCGAGCACTCGACTCAGTGCAATGCACCCGGAAGGACGCTCTCGCTCGCCTTTCAAGGAGCGATTCCTAACAGCAGAAGCAGCAGAGGCACAAACTGCACGACGAGAGGGGACAACGTAGAACACGTCTCTGTCCTGGCACATTTTCGTGTGCGATACTTCCCTCCGGCTCTTCGGGCCTTACGAAGCTCTGTGTACTGCGAGCGCTGCTACTCGCAGCTGAGAAGGACCGTGGAGCTAGCGGCGAATTCGGAGAGCTCTTCGCTGCACTGCGCCGCTCGCAAGCGGCTTCGTTCTTCGCCTTCTGCCGTCCGGCGAGAGCTGAACTCCAGCGGTCAGTTGCAGCTCTGCCCAACAGCGTGTTCTCAGTTCTGCGGGCAAGCACGCCCTCTTGCCTTGGCCCCGAGTGCAAAGTCCCGAGCGAGCACTCGACTCAGTGCAATGCACCCGGAAGGACGCTCTCGCTCGCCTTTCAAGGAGCGATTCCTAACAGCAGAAGCAGCAGAGGCACAAACTGCACGACGAGAAGGGACAACGTAGAACACGTCTCTGTCCTGGCACATTTTCGTGTGCGATACTTCCCTCCGGCTCTTCGGGCCTTGCGAAGCTCTGTGTACTGCGAGCGCTGCTACTCGCAGCTGAGAAGGACCGTGGAGCTAGCGGCGAATTCGGAGAGCTCTTCGCTGCACTGCGCCGCTCGCAAGCGGCTTCGTTCTTCGCCTTCTGCCGTCCGGCGAGAGCTGAACTCCAGCGGTCCGTTGCAGCTCTGCCCAACAGCGTGTTCTCGGTTCTGCGGGCAAGCACGCCCTCTTGCCTTGGCCCCGAGAGCAAAGTACCGAGCGAGCACTCGACTCAGTGCAATGCACCCGGAAGGACGCTCTCGCTCGCCTTTCAAGGAGCGATTCCTAACAGCAGAAGCAGCAGAGGCACAAACTGCACGACGAGAGGGGACAACGTAGAACACGTCTCTGTCCTGGCACATTTGCGTGTGCGATACTTCCCTCCGGCTCTTCGGGCCTTGCGAAGCTCTGTGTACTGCGAGCGCTGCTACTCGCAGCTGAGAAGGACCGTGGAGCTAGCGGCGAATTCGGAGAGCTCTTCGCTGCACTGCGCCGCTCGCAAGCGGCTTCGTTCTTCGCCTTCTGCCGTCCGGCGAGAGCTGAACTCCAGCGGTCAGTTGCAGCTCTGCCCAACAGCGTGTTCTCGGTTCTGCGGGCAAGCACGCCCTCTTGCCTTGGCCGCGAGAGCAAAGTCCCGAGCGAGCACTCGACTCAGTGCAATGCACCCGGAAGGACGCTCTCGCTCGCCTTTCAAGGAGCGATTCCTAACAGCAGAAGCAGCAGAGGCACAAAGTGCACGACGAGAGGGGACAACGTAGAACACGTCTCTGTCCTGGCACATTTTCGTGAGCGATACTTCCCTCCGGGTCTTCGGGCCTTGCGAAGCTCTGTGTACTGCGAGCGCTGCTACTCGCAGCTGAGAAGGACCGTGGAGCTAGCGGCGAATTCGTAGAGCTCTTCGTTGCACTGCGCCGCTCGCAAGCGGCTTCGTTCTTCGCCTTCTGCCGTCCGGCGAGAGCTGAACTCCAGCGGTCAGTTGCAGCTCTGCCCAACAGCGTGTTCTCGGTTCTGCGGGCAAGCACGCCCTCTTGCCTTGGCCGCGAGAGCAAAGTCCCGAGCGAGCACTCGACTCAGTGCAATGCACCCGGAAGGACGCTCTCGCTCGCCTTTCAAGGAGCGATTCCTAACAGCAGAAGCAGCAGAGGCACAAACTGCACGACGAGAGGGGACAACGTAGAACACGTCTCTGTCCTGGCACATTTGCGTGTGCGATACTTCCCTCCGGCTCTTCGGGCCTTGCGAAGCTCTGTGTACTGCGAGCGCTGCTACTCGCAGCTGAGAAGGGCCGTGGAGCTAGCGGCGAATTCGGAGAGCTCTTCGCTGCACTGCGCCGCTCGCAAGCGGCTTCGTTCTTCGCCTTCTGCCGTCCGGCGAAGGCTGAACTCCAGCGGTCAGTTGCAGCTCTGCCCAACAGCGTGTTCTCGGTTCTGCGGGCAAGCACGCCCTCTTGCCTTGGCCCCGAGAGCAAAGTCCCGAGCGAGCACTCGACTCAGTGCAATGCACCCGGAAGGACGCTCTCGCTCGCCTTTCAAGGAGCGATTCCTAACAGCAGAAGCAGCAGAGGCACAAACTGCACGACGAGAAGGGACAACGTAGAACACGTCTCTGTCCTGGCACATTTGCGTGTGCGATACTTCCCTCCGGCTCTTCGGGCCTTGCGAAGCTCTGTGTACTGCGAGCGCTGCTACTCGCAGCTGAGAAGGACCGTGGAGCTAGCGGCGAATTCGTAGAGCTCTTCGCTGCACTGCGCCGCTCGCAAGCGGCTTCGTTCTTCGCCTTCTGCCGTCCGGCGAGAGCTGAACTCCAGCGGTCCGTTGCAGCTCTGCCCAACAGCGTGTTCTCGGTTCTGCGGGCAAGCACGCCCTCTTGCCTTGGCCCCGAGAGCAAAGTCCCGAGCGAGCACTCGACTCAGTGCAATGCACCCGGAAGGACGCTCTCGCTCGCCTTTCAAGGAGCGATTCCTAACAGCAGAAGCAGCAGAGGCACAAACTGCACGACGAGAGGGGACAACGTAGAACACGTCTCTGTCCTGGCACATTTGCGTGTGCGATACTTCCCTCCGGCTCTTCGGGCCTTGCGAAGCTCTGTGTACTGCGAGCGCTGCTACTCGCAGCTGAGAAGGACCGTGGAGCTAGCGGCGAATTCGGAGAGCTCTTCGCTGCACTGCGCCGCTCGCAAGCGCCTTCGTTCTTCGCCTTCTGCCGTCCGGCGAAGGCTGAACTCCAGCGGTCAGTTGCAGCTCTGCCCAACAGCGTGTTCTCGGTTCTGCGAGCAAGCACGCCCTCTTGCCTTGGCCGCGAGAGCAAAGTCCCGAGCGAGCACTCGACTCAGTGCAATGCACCCGGAAGGACGCTCTCGCTCGCCTTTCAAGGAGCGATTCCTAACAGCAGAAGCAGCAGAGGCACAAACTGCACGACGAGAGGGGACAACGTAGAACACGTCTCTGTCCTGGCACATTTGCGTGTGCGATACTTCCCTCCGGCTCTTCGGGCCTTGCGAAGCTCTGTGTACTGCGAGAGCAGCTACTCGCAGCTGAGAAGGACCGTGGAGCTAGCGGCGAATTCGGAGAGCTCTTCGCTGCACTGCGCCGCTCGCAAGCGGCTTCGTTCTTCGCCTTCTGCCGTCCGGCGAGAGCTGAACTCCAGCGGTCAGTTGCAGCTCTGCCCAACAGCGTGTTCTCGGTTCTGCGGGCAAGCACGCCCTCTTGCCTTGGCCGCGAGAGCAAAGTCCCGAGCGAGCACTCGACTCAGTGCAATGCACCCGGAAGGACGCTCTCGCTCGCCTTTCAAGGAGCGATTCCTAACAGCAGAAGCAGCAGAGGCACAAACTGCACGACGAGAGGGGACAACGTAGAACACGTCTCTGTCCTGGCACATTTTCGTGAGCGATACTTCCCTCCGGGTCTTCGGGCCTTGCGAAGCTCTGTGTACTGCGAGCGCTGCTACTCGCAGCTGAGAAGGACCGTGGAGCTAGCGGCGAATTCGTAGAGCTCTTCGCTGCACTGCGCCGCTCGCAAGCGGCTTCGTTCTTCGCCTTCTGCCGTCCGGCGAGAGCTGAACTCCAGCGGTCAGTTGCAGCTCTGCCCAACAGCGTGTTCTCGGTTCTGCGGGCAAGCACGCCCTCTTGCCTTGGCCGCGAGAGCAAAGTCCCGAGCGAGCACTCGACTCAGTGCAATGCACCCGGAAGGACGCTCTCGCTCGCCTTTCAAGGAGCGATTCCTAACAGCAGAAGCAGCAGAGGCACAAACTGCACGACGAGAAGGGACAACGTAGAACACGTCTCTGTCCTGGCACATTTGCGTGTGCGATACTTCCCTCCGGCTCTTCGGGCCTTGCGAAGCTCTGTGTACTGCGAGCGCTGCTACTCGCAGCTGAGAAGGACCGTGGAGCTAGCGGCGAATTCGGAGAGCTCTTCGCTGCACTGCGCCGCTCGCAAGCGGCTTCGTTCTTCGCCTTCTGCCGTCCGGCGAGAGCTGAACTCCAGCGGTCAGTTGCAGCTCTGCCCAACAGCGTGTTCTCGGTTCTGCGGGCAAGCACGCCCTCTTGCCTTGGCCGCGAGAGCAAAGTCCCGAGCGAGCACTCGACTCAGTGCAATGCACCCGGAAGGACGCTCTCGCTCGCCTTTCAAGGAGCGATTCCTAACAGCAGAAGCAGCAGAGGCACAAACTGCACGACGAGAGGGGACAACGTAGAACACGTCTCTGTCCTGGCACATTTGCGTGTGCGATACTTCCCTCCGGCTCTTCGGGCCTTGCGAAGCTCTGTGTACTGCGAGCGCTGCTACTCGCAGCTGAGAAGGACCGTGGAGCTAGCGGCGAATTCGGAGAGCTCTTCGCTGCACTGCGCCGCTCGCAAGCGCCTTCGTTCTTCGCCTTCTGCCGTCCGGCGAAGGCTGAACTCCAGCGGTCAGTTGCAGCTCTGCCCAACAGCGTGTTCTCGGTTCTGCGGGCAAGCACGCCCTCTTGCCTTGGCCGCGAGAGCAAAGTCCCGAGCGAGCACTCGACTCAGTGCAATGCACCCGGAAGGACGCTCTCGCTCGCCTTTCAAGGAGCGATTCCTAACAGCAGAAGCAGCAGAGGCACAAACTGCACGACGAGAGGGGACAACGTAGAACACGTCTCTGTCCTGGCACATTTGCGTGTGCGATACTTCCCTCCGGCTCTTCGGGCCTTGCGAAGCTCTGTGTACTGCGAGAGCAGCTACTCGCAGCTGAGAAGGACCGTGGAGCTAGCGGCGAATTCGGAGAGCTCTTCGCTGCACTGCGCCGCTCGCAAGCGGCTTCGTTCTTCGCCTTCTGCCGTCCGGCGAGAGCTGAACTCCAGCGGTCAGTTGCAGCTCTGCCCAACAGCGTGTTCTCGGTTCTGCGGGCAAGCACGCCCTCTTGCCTTGGCCGCGAGAGCAAAGTCCCGAGCGAGCACTCGACTCAGTGCAATGCACCCGGAAGGACGCTCTCGCTCGCCTTTCAAGGAGCGATTCCTAACAGCAGAAGCAGCAGAGGCACAAACTGCACGACGAGAGGGGACAACGTAGAACACGTCTCTGTCCTGGCACATTTTCGTGAGCGATACTTCCCTCCGGGTCTTCGGGCCTTGCGAAGCTCTGTGTACTGCGAGCGCTGCTACTCGCAGCTGAGAAGGACCGTGGAGCTAGCGGCGAATTCGTAGAGCTCTTCGCTGCACTGCGCCGCTCGCAAGCGGCTTCGTTCTTCGCCTTCTGCCGTCCGGCGAGAGCTGAACTCCAGCGGTCAGTTGCAGCTCTGCCCAACAGCGTGTTCTCGGTTCTGCGGGCAAGCACGCCCTCTTGCCTTGGCCGCGAGAGCAAAGTCCCGAGCGAGCACTCGACTCAGTGCAATGCACCCGGAAGGACGCTCTCGCTCGCCTTTCAAGGAGCGATTCCTAACAGCAGAAGCAGCAGAGGCACAAACTGCACGACGAGAGGGGACAACGTAGAACACGTCTCTGTCCTGGCACATTTGCGTGTGCGATACTTCCCTCCGGGTCTTCGGGCCTTGCGAAGCTCTGTGTACTGCGAGCGCTGCTACTCGCAGCTGAGAAGGACCGTGGAGCTAGCGGCGAATTCGGAGAGCTCTTCGCTGCACTGCGCCGCTCGCAAGCGGCTTCGTTCTTCGCCTTCTGCCGTCCGGCGAGAGCTGAACTCCAGCGGTCAGTTGCAGCTCTGCCCAACAGCGTGTTCTCGGTTCTGCGAGCAAGCACGCCCTCTTGCCTTGGCCCCGAGAGCAAAGTCCCGAGCGAGCACTCGACTCAGTGCAATGCACCCGGAAGGACGCTCTCGCTCGCCTTTCAAAGAGCGATTCCTAACAGCAGAAGCAGCAGAGGCACAAACTGCACGACGAGAGGGGACAACGTAGAACACGTCTCTGTCCTGGCACATTTGCGTGTGCGATACTTCCCTCCGGCTCTTCGGGCCTTGCGAAGCTCTGTGTACTGCGAGCGCTGCTACTCGCAGCTGAGAAGGACCGTGGAGCTAGCGGCGAATTCGGAGAGCTCTTCGCTGCACTGCGCCGCTCGCAAGCGGCTTCGTTCTTCGCCTTCTGCCGTCCGGCGAGAGCTGAACTCCAGCGGTCAGTTGCAGCTCTGCCCAACAGCGTGTTCTCGGTTCTGCGGGCAAGCACGCCCTCTTGCCTTGGCCGCGAGAGCAAAGTCCCGAGCGAGCACTCGACTCAGTGCAATGCACCCGGAAGGACGCTCTCGCTCGCCTTTCAAGGAGCGATTCCTAACAGCAGAAGCAGCAGAGGCACAAACTGCACGACGAGAAGGGACAACGTAGAACACGTCTCTGTCCTGGCACATTTGCGTGTGCGATACTTCCCTCCGGCTCTTCGGGCCTTGCGAAGCTCTGTGTACTGCGAGCGCTGCTACTCGCAGCTGAGAAGGACCGTGGAGCTAGCGGCGAATTCGGAGAGCTCTTCGCTGCACTGCGCCGCTCGCAAGCGGCTTCGTTCTTCGCCTTCTGCCGTCCGGCGAGAGCTGAACTCCAGCGGTCAGTTGCAGCTCTGCCCAACAGCGTGTTCTCGGTTCTGCGGGCAAGCACGCCCTCTTGCCTTGGCCGCGAGAGCAAAGTCCCGAGCGAGCACTCGACTCAGTGCAATGCACCCGGAAGGACGCTCTCGCTCGCCTTTCAAGGAGCGATTCCTAACAGCAGAAGCAGCAGAGGCACAAACTGCACGACGAGAGGGGACAACGTAGAACACGTCTCTGTCCTGGCACATTTTCGTGTGCGATACTTCCCTCCGGCTCTTCGGGCCTTGCGAAGCTCTGTGTACTGCGAGCGCTGCTACTCGCAGCTGAGAAGGACCGTGGAGCTAGCGGCGAATTCGGAGAGCTCTTCGCTGCACTGCGCCGCTCGCAAGCGCCTTCGTTCTTCGCCTTCTGCCGTCCGGCGAAGGCTGAACTCCAGCGGTCAGTTGCAGCTCTGCCCAACAGCGTGTTCTCGGTTCTGCGGGCAAGCACGCCCTCTTGCCTTGGCCGCGAGAGCAAAGTCCCGAGCGAGCACTCGACTCAGTGCAATGCACCCGGAAGGACGCTCTCGCTCGCCTTTCAAGGAGCGATTCCTAACAGCAGAAGCAGCAGAGGCACAAACTGCACGACGAGAGGGGACAACGTAGAACACGTCTCTGTCCTGGCACATTTGCGTGTGCGATACTTCCCTCCGGCTCTTCGGGCCTTGCGAAGCTCTGTGTACTGCGAGAGCAGCTACTCGCAGCTGAGAAGGACCGTGGAGCTAGCGGCGAATTCGGAGAGCTCTTCGCTGCACTGCGCCGCTCGCAAGCGGCTTCGTTCTTCGCCTTCTGCCGTCCGGCGAGAGCTGAACTCCAGCGGTCAGTTGCAGCTCTGCCCAACAGCGTGTTCTCGGTTCTGCGGGCAAGCACGCCCTCTTGCCTTGGCCGCGAGAGCAAAGTCCCGAGCGAGCACTCGACTCAGTGCAATGCACCCGGAAGGACGCTCTCGCTCGCCTTTCAAGGAGCGATTCCTAACAGCAGAAGCAGCAGAGGCACAAACTGCACGACGAGAGGGGACAACGTAGAACACGTCTCTGTCCTGGCACATTTTCGTGAGCGATACTTCCCTCCGGGTCTTCGGGCCTTGCGAAGCTCTGTGTACTGCGAGCGCTGCTACTCGCAGCTGAGAAGGACCGTGGAGCTAGCGGCGAATTCGTAGAGCTCTTCGCTGCACTGCGCCGCTCGCAAGCGGCTTCGTTCTTCGCCTTCTGCCGTCCGGCGAGAGCTGAACTCCAGCGGTCAGTTGCAGCTCTGCCCAACAGCGTGTTCTCGGTTCTGCGGGCAAGCACGCCCTCTTGCCTTGGCCGCGAGAGCAAAGTCCCGAGCGAGCACTCGACTCAGTGCAATGCACCCGGAAGGACGCTCTCGCTCGCCTTTCAAGGAGCGATTCCTAACAGCAGAAGCAGCAGAGGCACAAACTGCACGACGAGAGGGGACAACGTAGAACACGTCTCTGTCCTGGCACATTTGCGTGTGCGATACTTCCCTCCGGGTCTTCGGGCCTTGCGAAGCTCTGTGTACTGCGAGCGCTGCTACTCGCAGCTGAGAAGGACCGTGGAGCTAGCGGCGAATTCGGAGAGCTCTTCGCTGCACTGCGCCGCTCGCAAGCGGCTTCGTTCTTCGCCTTCTGCCGTCCGGCGAGAGCTGAACTCCAGCGGTCAGTTGCAGCTCTGCCCAACAGCGTGTTCTCGGTTCTGCGAGCAAGCACGCCCTCTTGCCTTGGCCCCGAGAGCAAAGTCCCGAGCGAGCACTCGACTCAGTGCAATGCACCCGGAAGGACGCTCTCGCTCGCCTTTCAAAGAGCGATTCCTAACAGCAGAAGCAGCAGAGGCACAAACTGCACGACGAGAGGGGACAACGTAGAACACGTCTCTGTCCTGGCACATTTGCGTGTGCGATACTTCCCTCCGGCTCTTCGGGCCTTGCGAAGCTCTGTGTACTGCGAGCGCTGCTACTCGCAGCTGAGAAGGACCGTGGAGCTAGCGGCGAATTCGGAGAGCTCTTCGCTGCACTGCGCCGCTCGCAAGCGCCTTCGTTCTTCGCCTTCTGCCGTCCGGCGAGAGCTGAACTCCAGCGGTCAGTTGCAGCTCTGCCCAACAGCGTGTTCTCGGTTCTGCGGGCAAGCACGCCCTCTTGCCTTGGCCCCGAGAGCAAAGTCCCGAGCGAGCACTCGACTCAGTGCAATGCACCCGGAAGGACGCTCTCGCTCGCCTTTCAAGGAGCGATTCCTAACAGCAGAAGCAGCAGAGGCACAAACTGCACGACGAGAAGGGACAACGTAGAACACGTCTCTGTCCTGGCACATTTGCGTGTGCGATACTTCCCTCCGGCTCTTCGGGCCTTGCGAAGCTCTGTGTACTGCGAGCGCTGCTACTCGCAGCTGAGAAGGGCCGTGGAGCTAGCGGCGAATTCGGAGAGCTCTTCGCTGCACTGCGCCGCTCGCAAGCGGCTTCGTTCTTCGCCTTCTGCCGTCCGGCGAGAGCTGAACTCCAGCGGTCAGTTGCAGCTCTGCCCAACAGCGTGTTCTCGGTTCTGCGGGCAAGCACGCCCTCTTGCCTTGGCCGCGAGAGCAAAGTCCCGAGCGAGCACTCGACTCAGTGCAATGCACCCGGAAGGACGCTCTCGCTCGCCTTTCAAGGAGCGATTCCTAACAGCAGAAGCAGCAGAGGCACAAAGTGCACGACGAGAGGGGACAACGTAGAACACGTCTCTGTCCTGGCACATTTTCGTGAGCGATACTTCCCTCCGGGTCTTCGGGCCTTGCGAAGCTCTGTGTACTGCGAGCGCTGCTACTCGCAGCTGAGAAGGACCGTGGAGCTAGCGGCGAATTCGTAGAGCTCTTCGTTGCACTGCGCCGCTCGCAAGCGGCTTCGTTCTTCGCCTTCTGCCGTCCGGCGAGAGCTGAACTCCAGCGGTCAGTTGCAGCTCTGCCCAACAGCGTGTTCTCGGTTCTGCGGGCAAGCACGCCCTCTTGCCTTGGCCGCGAGAGCAAAGTCCCGAGCGAGCACTCGACTCAGTGCAATGCACCCGGAAGGACGCTCTCGCTCGCCTTTCAAGGAGCGATTCCTAACAGCAGAAGCAGCAGAGGCACAAACTGCACGACGAGAGGGGACAACGTAGAACACGTCTCTGTCCTGGCACATTTGCGTGTGCGATACTTCCCTCCGGGTCTTCGGGCCTTGCGAAGCTCTGTGTACTGCGAGCGCTGCTACTCGCAGCTGAGAAGGGCCGTGGAGCTAGCGGCGAATTCGGAGAGCTCTTCGCTGCACTGCGCCGCTCGCAAGCGGCTTCGTTCTTCGCCTTCTGCCGTCCGGCGAAGGCTGAACTCCAGCGGTCAGTTGCAGCTCTGCCCAACAGCGTGTTCTCGGTTCTGCGGGCAAGCACGCCCTCTTGCCTTGGCCCCGAGAGCAAAGTCCCGAGCGAGCACTCGACTCAGTGCAATGCACCCGGAAGGACGCTCTCGCTCGCCTTTCAAGGAGCGATTCCTAACAGCAGAAGCAGCAGAGGCACAAACTGCACGACGAGAAGGGACAACGTAGAACACGTCTCTGTCCTGGCACATTTGCGTGTGCGATACTTCCCTCCGGCTCTTCGGGCCTTGCGAAGCTCTGTGTACTGCGAGCGCTGCTACTCGCAGCTGAGAAGGACCGTGGAGCTAGCGGCGAATTCGGAGAGCTCTTCGCTGCACTGCGCCGCTCGCAAGCGGCTTCGTTCTTCGCCTTCTGCCGTCCGGCGAGAGCTGAACTCCAGCGGTCAGTTGCAGCTCTGCCCAACAGCGTGTTCTCGGTTCTTCGGGCAAGCACGCCCTCTTGCCTTGGCCCCGAGAGCAAAGTCCCGAGCGAGCACTCGACTCAGTGCAATGCACCCGGAAGGACGCTCTCGCTCGCCTTTCAAGGAGCGATTCCTAACAGCAGAAGCAGCAGAGGCACAAACTGCACGACGAGAGGGGACAACGTAGAACACGTCTCTGTCCTGGCACATTTGCGTGTGCGATACTTCCCTCCGGCTCTTCGGGCCTTGCGAAGCTCTGTGTACTGCGAGCGCTGCTACTCGCAGCTGAGAAGGACCGTGGAGCTAGCGGCGAATTCGGAGAGCTCTTCGCTGCACTGCGCCGCTCGCAAGCGGCTTCGTTCTTCGCCTTCTGCCGTCCGGCGAGAGCTGAACTCCAGCGGTCGGTTGCAGCTCTGCCCAACAGCGTGTTCTCGGTTCTGCGGGCAAGCACGCCCTCTTGCCTTGGCCCCGAGAGCAAAGTCCCGAGCGAGCACTCGACTCAGTGCAATGCACCCGGAAGGACGCTCTCGCTCGCCTTTCAAGGAGCGATTCCTAACAGCAGAAGCAGCAGAGGCACAAACTGCACGACGAGAGGGGACAACGTAGAACACGTCTCTGTCCTGGCACATTTGCGTGTGCGATACTTCCCTCCGGCTCTTCGGGCCTTGCGAAGCTCTGTGTACTGCGAGAGCAGCTACTCGCAGCTGAGAAGGACCGTGGAGCTAGCGGCGAATTCGGAGAGCTCTTCGCTGCACTGCGCCGCTCGCAAGCGGCTTCGTTCTTCGCCTTCTGCCGTCCGGCGAGAGCTGAACTCCAGCGGTCGGTTGCAGCTCTGCCCAACAGCGTGTTCTCGGTTCTGCGGGCAAGCACGCCCTCTTGCCTTGGCCGCGAGAGCAAAGTCCCGAGCGAGCACTCGACTCAGTGCAATGCACCCGGAAGGACGCTCTCGCTCGCCTTTCAAGGAGCGATTCCTAACAGCAGAAGCAGCAGAGGCACAAACTGCACGACGAGAGGGGACAACGTAGAACACGTCTCTGTCCTGGCACATTTTCGTGAGCGATACTTCCCTCCGGGTCTTCGGGCCTTGCGAAGCTCTGTGTACTGCGAGCGCTGCTACTCGCAGCTGAGAAGGACCGTGAAGCTAGCGGCGAATTCGTAGAGCTCTTCGCTGCACTGCGCCGCTCGCAAGCGGCTTCGTTCTTCGCCTTCTGCCGTCCGGCGAGAGCTGAACTCCAGCGGTCGGTTGCAGCTCTGCCCAACAGCGTGTTCTCGGTTCTGCGGGCAAGCACGCCCTCTTGCCTTGGCCCCGAGAGCAAAGTCCCGAGCGAGCACTCGACTCAGTGCAATGCACCCGGAAGGACGCTCTCGCTCGCCTTTCAAGGAGCGATTCCTAACAGCAGAAGCAGCAGAGGCACAAACTGCACGACGAGAGGGGACAACGTAGAACACGTCTCTGTCCTGGCACATTTGCGTGTGCGATACTTCCCTCCGGCTCTTCGGGCCTTGCGAAGCTCTGTGTACTGCGAGCGCTGCTACTCGCAGCTGAGAAGGACCGTGGAGCTAGCGGCGAATTCGGAGAGCTCTTCGCTGCACTGCGCCGCTCGCAAGCGCCTTCGTTCTTCGCCTTCTGCCGTCCGGCGAAGGCTGAACTCCAGCGGTCAGTTGCAGCTCTGCCCAACAGCGTGTTCTCGGTTCTGCGGGCAAGCACGCCCTCTTGCCTTGGCCGCGAGAGCAAAGTCCCGAGCGAGCACTCGACTCAGTGCAATGCACCCGGAAGGACGCTCTCGCTCGCCTTTCAAGGAGCGATTCCTAACAGCAGAAGCAGCAGAGGCACAAACTGCACGACGAGAGGGGACAACGTAGAACACGTCTCTGTCCTGGCACATTTGCGTGTGCGATACTTCCCTCCGGCTCTTCGGGCCTTGCGAAGCTCTGTGTACTGCGAGAGCAGCTACTCGCAGCTGAGAAGGACCGTGGAGCTAGCGGCGAATTCGGAGAGCTCTTCGCTGCACTGCGCCGCTCGCAAGCGGCTTCGTTCTTCGCCTTCTGCCGTCCGGCGAGAGCTGAACTCCAGCGGTCAGTTGCAGCTCTGCCCAACAGCGTGTTCTCGGTTCTGCGGGCAAGCACGCCCTCTTGCCTTGGCCGCGAGAGCAAAGTCCCGAGCGAGCACTCGACTCAGTGCAATGCACCCGGAAGGACGCTCTCGCTCGCCTTTCAAGGAGCGATTCCTAACAGCAGAAGCAGCAGAGGCACAAACTGCACGACGAGAGGGGACAACGTAGAACACGTCTCTGTCCTGGCACATTTTCGTGAGCGATACTTCCCTCCGGGTCTTCGGGCCTTGCGAAGCTCTGTGTACTGCGAGCGCTGCTACTCGCAGCTGAGAAGGACCGTGGAGCTAGCGGCGAATTCGTAGAGCTCTTCGCTGCACTGCGCCGCTCGCAAGCGGCTTCGTTCTTCGCCTTCTGCCGTCCGGCGAGAGCTGAACTCCAGCGGTCAGTTGCAGCTCTGCCCAACAGCGTGTTCTCGGTTCTGCGGGCAAGCACGCCCTCTTGCCTTGGCCGCGAGAGCAAAGTCCCGAGCGAGCACTCGACTCAGTGCAATGCACCCGGAAGGACGCTCTCGCTCGCCTTTCAAGGAGCGATTCCTAACAGCAGAAGCAGCAGAGGCACAAACTGCACGACGAGAGGGGACAACGTAGAACACGTCTCTGTCCTGGCACATTTGCGTGTGCGATACTTCCCTCCGGCTCTTCGGGCCTTGCGAAGCTCTGTGTACTGCGAGCGCTGCTACTCGCAGCTGAGAAGGACCGTGGAGCTAGCGGCGAATTCGGAGAGCTCTTCGCTGCACTGCGCCGCTCGCAAGCGGCTTCGTTCTTCGCCTTCTGCCGTCCGGCGAGAGCTGAACTCCAGCGGTCAGTTGCAGCTCTGCCCAACAGCGTGTTCTCGGCTCTGCGGGCAAGCACGCCCTCTTGCCTTGGCCCCGAGAGCAAAGTCCCGAGCGAGCACTCGACTCAGTGCAATGCACCCGGAAGGACGCTCTCGCTCGCCTTTCAAAGAGCGATTCCTAACAGCAGAAGCAGCAGAGGCACAAACTGCACGACGAGAGGGGACAACGTAGAACACGTCTCTGTCCTGGCACATTTGCGTGTGCGATACTTCCCTCCGGCTCTTCGGGCCTTGCGAAGCTCTGTGTACTGCGAGCGCTGCTACTCGCAGCTGAGAAGGACCGTGGAGCTAGCGGCGAATTCGGAGAGCTCTTCGCTGCACTGCGCCGCTCGCAAGCGGCTTCGTTCTTCGCCTTCTGCCGTCCGGCGAGAGCTGAACTCCAGCGGTCAGTTGCAGCTCTGCCCAACAGCGTGTTCTCGGTTCTGCGGGCAAGCACGCCCTCTTGCCTTGGCCGCGAGAGCAAAGTCCCGAGCGAGCACTCGACTCAGTGCAATGCACCCGGAAGGACGCTCTCGCTCGCCTTTCAAGGAGCGATTCCTAACAGCAGAAGCAGCAGAGGCACAAACTGCACGACGAGAGGGGACAACGTAGAACACGTCTCTGTCCTGGCACATTTGCGTGTGCGATACTTCCCTCCGGGTCTTCGGGCCTTGCGAAGCTCTGTGTACTGCGAGCGCTGCTACTCGCAGCTGAGAAGGGCCGTGGAGCTAGCGGCGAATTCGGAGAGCTCTTCGCTGCACTGCGCCGCTCGCAAGCGGCTTCGTTCTTCGCCTTCTGCCGTCCGGCGAAGGCTGAACTCCAGCGGTCAGTTGCAGCTCTGCCCAACAGCGTGTTCTCGGTTCTGCGGGCAAGCACGCCCTCTTGCCTTGG
Source organism: Sturnus vulgaris (assembly GCF_052056855.1). NCBI lineage: Eukaryota > Metazoa > Chordata > Aves > Passeriformes > Sturnidae > Sturnus > Sturnus vulgaris. Next base: position 250,369 of record NW_028276406.1, read on the forward strand.
CCCCGAGAGCAAAGTCCCGAGCGAGCACTCGACTCAGTGCAATGCACCCGGAAGGACGCTCTCGCTCGCCTTTCAAGGAGCGATTCCTAACAGCAGAAGCAGCAGAGGCACAAACTGCACGACGAGAAGGGACAACGTAGAACACGTCTCTGTCCTGGCACATTTGCGTGTGCGATACTTCCCTCCGGCTCTTCGGGCCTTGCGAAGCTCTGTGTACTGCGAGCGCTGCTACTCGCAGCTGAGAAGGACCGTGGAGCTAGCGGCGAATTCGGAGAGCTCTTCGCTGCACTGCGCCGCTCGCAAGCGGCTTCGTTCTTCGCCTTCTGCCGTCCGGCGAGAGCTGAACTCCAGCGGTCAGTTGCAGCTCTGCCCAACAGCGTGTTCTCGGTTCTTCGGGCAAGCACGCCCTCTTGCCTTGGCCCCGAGAGCAAAGTCCCGAGCGAGCACTCGACTCAGTGCAATGCACCCGGAAGGACGCTCTCGCTCGCCTTTCAAGGAGCGATTCCTAACAGCAGAAGCAGCAGAGGCACAAACTGCACGACGAGAGGGGACAACGTAGAACACGTCTCTGTCCTGGCACATTTTCGTGTGCGATACTTCCCTCCGGCTCTTCGGGCCTTGCGAAGCTCTGTGTACTGCGAGCGCTGCTACTCGCAGCTGAGAAGGACCGTGGAGCTAGCGGCGAATTCGGAGAGCTCTTCGCTGCACTGCGCCGCTCGCAAGCGGCTTCGTTCTTCGCCTTCTGCCGTCCGGCGAGAGCTGAACTCCAGCGGTCGGTTGCAGCTCTGCCCAACAGCGTGTTCTCGGTTCTGCGGGCAAGCACGCCCTCTTGCCTTGGCCCCGAGAGCAAAGTCCCGAGCGAGCACTCGACTCAGTGCAATGCACCCGGAAGGACGCTCTCGCTCGCCTTTCAAGGAGCGATTCCTAACAGCAGAAGCAGCAGAGGCACAAACTGCACGACGAGAGGGGACAACGTAGAACACGTCTCTGTCCTGGCACATTTGCGTGTGCGATACTTCCCTCCGGCTCTTCGGGCCTTGCGAAGCTCTGTGTACTGCGAGAGCAGCTACTCGCAGCTGAGAAGGACCGTGGAGCTAGCGGCGAATTCGGAGAGCTCTTCGCTGCACTGCGCCGCTCGCAAGCGGCTTCGTTCTTCGCCTTCTGCCGTCCGGCGAGAGCTGAACTCCAGCGGTCGGTTGCAGCTCTGCCCAACAGCGTGTTCTCGGTTCTGCGGGCAAGCACGCCCTCTTGCCTTGGCCGCGAGAGCAAAGTCCCGAGCGAGCACTCGACTCAGTGCAATGCACCCGGAAGGACGCTCTCGCTCGCCTTTCAAGGAGCGATTCCTAACAGCAGAAGCAGCAGAGGCACAAACTGCACGACGAGAGGGGACAACGTAGAACACGTCTCTGTCCTGGCACATTTTCGTGAGCGATACTTCCCTCCGGCTCTTCGGGCCTTGCGAAGCTCTGTGTACTGCGAGCGCTGCTACTCGCAGCTGAGAAGGACCGTGAAGCTAGCGGCGAATTCGTAGAGCTCTTCGCTGCACTGCGCCGCTCGCAAGCGGCTTCGTTCTTCGCCTTCTGCCGTCCGGCGAGAGCTGAACTCCAGCGGTCGGTTGCAGCTCTGCCCAACAGCGTGTTCTCGGTTCTGCGGGCAAGCACGCCCTCTTGCCTTGGCCCCGAGAGCAAAGTCCCGAGCGAGCACTCGACTCAGTGCAATGCACCCGGAAGGACGCTCTCGCTCGCCTTTCAAGGAGCGATTCCTAACAGCAGAAGCAGCAGAGGCACAAACTGCACGACGAGAGGGGACAACGTAGAACACGTCTCTGTCCTGGCACATTTGCGTGTGCGATACTTCCCTCCGGCTCTTCGGGCCTTGCGAAGCTCTGTGTACTGCGAGCGCTGCTACTCGCAGCTGAGAAGGACCGTGGAGCTAGCGGCGAATTCGGAGAGCTCTTCGCTGCACTGCGCCGCTCGCAAGCGCCTTCGTTCTTCGCCTTCTGCCGTCCGGCGAAGGCTGAACTCCAGCGGTCAGTTGCAGCTCTGCCCAACAGCGTGTTCTCGGTTCTGCGGGCAAGCACGCCCTCTTGCCTTGGCCGCGAGAGCAAAGTCCCGAGCGAGCACTCGACTCAGTGCAATGCACCCGGAAGGACGCTCTCGCTCGCCTTTCAAGGAGCGATTCCTAACAGCAGAAGCAGCAGAGGCACAAACTGCACGACGAGAGGGGACAACGTAGAACACGTCTCTGTCCTGGCACATTTGCGTGTGCGATACTTCCCTCCGGCTCTTCGGGCCTTGCGAAGCTCTGTGTACTGCGAGAGCAGCTACTCGCAGCTGAGAAGGACCGTGGAGCTAGCGGCGAATTCGGAGAGCTCTTCGCTGCACTGCGCCGCTCGCAAGCGGCTTCGTTCTTCGCCTTCTGCCGTCCGGCGAGAGCTGAACTCCAGCGGTCAGTTGCAGCTCTGCCCAACAGCGTGTTCTCGGTTCTGCGGGCAAGCACGCCCTCTTGCCTTGGCCGCGAGAGCAAAGTCCCGAGCGAGCACTCGACTCAGTGCAATGCACCCGGAAGGACGCTCTCGCTCGCCTTTCAAGGAGCGATTCCTAACAGCAGAAGCAGCAGAGGCACAAACTGCACGACGAGAGGGGACAACGTAGAACACGTCTCTGTCCTGGCACATTTTCGTGAGCGATACTTCCCTCCGGGTCTTCGGGCCTTGCGAAGCTCTGTGTACTGCGAGCGCTGCTACTCGCAGCTGAGAAGGACCGTGCAGCTAGCGGCGAATTCGGAGAGCTCTTCGCTGCACTGCGCCGCTCGCAAGCGGCTTCGTTCTTCGCCTTCTGCCGTCCGGCGAGAGCTGAACTCCAGCGGTCAGTTGCAGCTCTGCCCAACAGCGTGTTCTCGGTTCTGCGGGCAAGCACGCCCTCTTGCCTTGGCCGCGAGAGCAAAGTCCCGAGCGAGCACTCGACTCAGTGCAATGCACCCGGAAGGACGCTCTCGCTCGCCTTTCAAGGAGCGATTCCTAACAGCAGAAGCAGCAGAGGCACAAACTGCACGACGAGAGGGGACAACGTAGAACACGTCTCTGTCCTGGCACATTTGCGTGTGCGATACTTCCCTCCGGCTCTTCGGGCCTTGCGAAGCTCTGTGTACTGCGAGCGCTGCTACTCGCAGCTGAGAAGGACCGTGGAGCTAGCGGCGAATTCGGAGAGCTCTTCGCTGCACTGCGCCGCTCGCAAGCGGCTTCGTTCTTCGCCTTCTGCCGTCCGGCGAGAGCTGAACTCCAGCGGTCAGTTGCAGCTCTGCCCAACAGCGTGTTCTCGGCTCTGCGGGCAAGCACGCCCTCTTGCCTTGGCCCCGAGAGCAAAGTCCCGAGCGAGCACTCGACTCAGTGCAATGCACCCGGAAGGACGCTCTCGCTCGCCTTTCAAAGAGCGATTCCTAACAGCAGAAGCAGCAGAGGCACAAACTGCACGACGAGAGGGGACAACGTAGAACACGTCTCTGTCCTGGCACATTTGCGTGTGCGATACTTCCCTCCGGCTCTTCGGGCCTTGCGAAGCTCTGTGTACTGCGAGCGCTGCTACTCGCAGCTGAGAAGGACCGTGGAGCTAGCGGCGAATTCGGAGAGCTCTTCGCTGCACTGCGCCGCTCGCAAGCGGCTTCGTTCTTCGCCTTCTGCCGTCCGGCGAAGGCTGAACTCCAGCGGTCAGTTGCAGCTCTGCCCAACAGCGTGTTCTCGGTTCTGCGGGCAAGCACGCCCTCTTGCCTTGGCCCCGAGAGCAAAGTCCCGAGCGAGCACTCGACTCAGTGCAATGCACCCGGAAGGACGCTCTCGCTCGCCTTTCAAGGAGCGATTCCTAACAGCAGAAGCAGCAGAGGCACAAACTGCACGACGAGAAGGGACAACGTAGAACACGTCTCTGTCCTGGCACATTTGCGTGTGCGATACTTCCCTCCGGCTCTTCGGGCCTTGCGAAGCTCTGTGTACTGCGAGCGCTGCTACTCGCAGCTGAGAAGGACCGTGCAGCTAGCGGCGAATTCGTAGAGCTCTTCGCTGCACTGCGCCGCTCGCAAGCGGCTTCGTTCTTCGCCTTCTGCCGTCCGGCGAGAGCTGAACTCCAGCGGTCCGTTGCAGCTCTGCCCAACAGCGTGTTCTCGGTTCTGCGGGCAAGCACGCCCTCTTGCCTTGGCCCCGAGAGCAAAGTCCCGAGCGAGCACTCGACTCAGTGCAATGCACCCGGAAGGACGCTCTCGCTCGCCTTTCAAGGAGCGATTCCTAACAGCAGAAGCAGCAGAGGCACAAACTGCACGACGAGAGGGGACAACGTAGAACACGTCTCTGTCCTGGCACATTTGCGTGTGCGATACTTCCCTCCGGCTCTTCGGGCCTTGCGAAGCTCTGTGTACTGCGAGCGCTGCTACTCGCAGCTGAGAAGGACCGTGGAGCTAGCGGCGAATTCGGAGAGCTCTTCGCTGCACTGCGCCGCTCGCAAGCGGCTTCGTTCTTCGCCTTCTGCCGTCCGGCGAAGGCTGAACTCCAGCGGTCCGTTGCAGCTCTGCCCAACAGCGTGTTCTCGGTTCTGCGGGCAAGCACGCCCTCTTGCCTTGGCCCCGAGAGCAAAGTCCCGAGCGAGCACTCGACTCAGTGCAATGCACCCGGAAGGACGCTCTCGCTCGCCTTTCAAGGAGCGATTCCTAACAGCAGAAGCAGCAGAGGCACAAACTGCACGACGAGAGGGGACAACGTAGAACACGTCTCTGTCCTGGCACATTTGCGTGTGCGATACTTCCCTCCGGCTCTTCGGGCCTTGCGAAGCTCTGTGTACTGCGAGCGCTGCTACTCGCAGCTGAGAAGGACCGTGGAGCTAGCGGCGAATTCGGAGAGCTCTTCGCTGCACTGCGCCGCTCGCAAGCGGCTTCGTTCTTCGCCTTCTGCCGTCCGGCGAGAGCTGAACTCCAGCGGTCCGTTGCAGCTCTGCCCAACAGCGTGTTCTCGGTTCTGCGGGCAAGCACGCCCTCTTGCCTTGGCCCCGAGAGCAAAGTCCCGAGCGAGCACTCGACTCAGTGCAATGCACCCGGAAGGACGCTCTCGCTCGCCTTTCAAGGAGCGATTCCTAACAGCAGAAGCAGCAGAGGCACAAACTGCACGACGAGAAGGGACAACGTAGAACACGTCTCTGTCCTGGCACATTTGCGTGTGCGATACTTCCCTCCGGCTCTTCGGGCCTTGCGAAGCTCTGTGTACTGCGAGCGCTGCTACCCGCAGCTGAGAAGGACCGTGGAGCTAGCGGCGAATTCGGAGAGCTCTTCGCTGCACTGCGCCGCTCGCAAGCGCCTTCGTTCTTCGCCTTCTGCCGTCCGGCGAGAGCTGAACTCCAGCGGTCAGTTGCAGCTCTGCCCAACAGCGTGTTCTCGGTTCTGCGGGCAAGCACGCCCTCTTGCCTTGGCCCCGAGAGCAAAGTCCCGAGCGAGCACTCGACTCAGTGCAATGCACCCGGAAGGACGCTCTCGCTCGCCTTTCAAGGAGCGATTCCTAACAGCAGAAGCAGCAGAGGCACAAACTGCACGACGAGAAGGGACAACGTAGAACACGTCTCTGTCCTGGCACATTTGCGTGTGCGATACTTCCCTCCGGCTCTTCGGGCCTTGCGAAGCTCTGTGTACTGCGAGCGCTGCTACCCGCAGCTGAGAAGGACCGTGGAGCTAGCGGCGAATTCGTAGAGCTCTTCGCTGCACTGCGCCGCTCGCAAGCGGCTTCGTTCTTCGCCTTCTGCCGTCCGGCGAGAGCTGAACTCCAGCGGTCAGTTGCAGCTCTGCCCAACAGCGTGTTCTCGGTTCTGCGGGCAAGCACGCCCTCTTGCCTTGGCCGCGAGAGCAAAGTCCCGAGCGAGCACTCGACTCAGTGCAATGCACCCGGAAGGACGCTCTCGCTCGCCTTTCAAGGAGCGATTCCTAACAGCAGAAGCAGCAGAGGCACAAACTGCACGACGAGAGGGGACAACGTAGAACACGTCTCTGTCCTGGCACATTTGCGTGTGCGATACTTCCCTCCGGCTCTTCGGGCCTTGCGAAGCTCTGTGTACTGCGAGCGCTGCTACCCGCAGCTGAGAAGGACCGTGGAGCTAGCGGCGAATTCGGAGAGCTCTTCGCTGCACTGCGCCGCTCGCAAGCGGCTTCGTTCTTCGCCTTCTGCCGTCCGGCGAGAGCTGAACTCCAGCGGTCCGTTGCAGCTCTGCCCAACAGCGTGTTCTCGGTTCTGCGGGCAAGCACGCCCTCTTGCCTTGGCCCCGAGAGCAAAGTCCCGAGCGAGCACTCGACTCAGTGCAATGCACCCGGAAGGACGCTCTCGCTCGCCTTTCAAGGAGCGATTCCTAACAGCAGAAGCAGCAGAGGCACAAACTGCACGACGAGAGGGGACAACGTAGAACACGTCTCTGTCCTGGCACATTTGCGTGTGCGATACTTCCCTCCGGCTCTTCGGGCCTTGCGAAGCTCTGTGTACTGCGAGCGCTGCTACTCGCAGCTGAGAAGGACCGTGGAGCTAGCGGCGAATTCGGAGAGCTCTTCGCTGCACTGCGCCGCTCGCAAGCGGCTTCGTTCTTCGCCTTCTGCCGTCCGGCGAGAGCTGAACTCCAGCGGTCAGTTGCAGCTCTGCCCAACAGCGTGTTCTCGGTTCTGCGGGCAAGCACGCCCTCTTGCCTTGGCCGCGAGAGCAAAGTCCCGAGCGAGCACTCGACTCAGTGCAATGCACCCGGAAGGACGCTCTCGCTCGCCTTTCAAGGAGCGATTCCTAACAGCAGAAGCAGCAGAGGCACAAACTGCACGACGAGAGGGGACAACGTAGAACACGTCTCTGTCCTGGCACATTTGCGTGTGCGATACTTCCCTCCGGGTCTTCGGGCCTTGCGAAGCTCTGTGTACTGCGAGCGCTGCTACTCGCAGCTGAGAAGGACCGTGGAGCTAGCGGCGAATTCGGAGAGCTCTTCGCTGCACTGCGCCGCTCGCAAGCGGCTTCGTTCTTCGCCTTCTGCCGTCCGGCGAGAGCTGAACTCCAGCGGTCAGTTGCAGCTCTGCCCAACAGCGTGTTCTCGGTTCTGCGGGCAAGCACGCCCTCTTGCCTTGGCCGCGAGAGCAAAGTCCCGAGCGAGCACTCGACTCAGTGCAATGCACCCGGAAGGACGCTCTCGCTCGCCTTTCAAGGAGCGATTCCTAACAGCAGAAGCAGCAGAGGCACAAACTGCACGACGAGAGGGGACAACGTAGAACACGTCTCTGTCCTGGCACATTTTCGTGAGCGATACTTCCCTCCGGGTCTTCGGGCCTTGCGAAGCTCTGTGTACTGCGAGCGCTGCTACTCGCAGCTGAGAAGGACCGTGGAGCTAGCGGCGAATTCGTAGAGCTCTTCGCTGCACTGCGCCGCTCGCAAGCGGCTTCGTTCTTCGCCTTCTGCCGTCCGGCGAGAGCTGAACTCCAGCGGTCAGTTGCAGCTCTGCCCAACAGCGTGTTCTCGGTTCTGCGGGCAAGCACGCCCTCTTGCCTTGGCCGCGAGAGCAAAGTCCCGAGCGAGCACTCGACTCAGTGCAATGCACCCGGAAGGACGCTCTCGCTCGCCTTTCAAGGAGCGATTCCTAACAGCAGAAGCAGCAGAGGCACAAACTGCACGACGAGAGGGGACAACGTAGAACACGTCTCTGTCCTGGCACATTTGCGTGTGCGATACTTCCCTCCGGGTCTTCGGGCCTTGCGAAGCTCTGTGTACTGCGAGCGCTGCTACTCGCAGCTGAGAAGGACCGTGGAGCTAGCGGCGAATTCGGAGAGCTCTTCGCTGCACTGCGCCGCTCGCAAGCGGCTTCGTTCTTCGCCTTCTGCCGTCCGGCGAGAGCTGAACTCCAGCGGTCAGTTGCAGCTCTGCCCAACAGCGTGTTCTCGGTTCTGCGAGCAAGCACGCCCTCTTGCCTTGGCCCCGAGAGCAAAGTCCCGAGCGAGCACTCGACTCAGTGCAATGCACCCGGAAGGACGCTCTCGCTCGCCTTTCAAAGAGCGATTCCTAACAGCAGAAGCAGCAGAGGCACAAACTGCACGACGAGAGGGGACAACGTAGAACACGTCTCTGTCCTGGCACATTTGCGTGTGCGATACTTCCCTCCGGCTCTTCGGGCCTTGCGAAGCTCTGTGTACTGCGAGCGCTGCTACTCGCAGCTGAGAAGGACCGTGGAGCTAGCGGCGAATTCGGAGAGCTCTTCGCTGCACTGCGCCGCTCGCAAGCGCCTTCGTTCTTCGCCTTCTGCCGTCCGGCGAGAGCTGAACTCCAGCGGTCAGTTGCAGCTCTGCCCAACAGCGTGTTCTCGGTTCTGCGGGCAAGCACGCCCTCTTGCCTTGGCCCCGAGAGCAAAGTCCCGAGCGAGCACTCGACTCAGTGCAATGCACCCGGAAGGACGCTCTCGCTCGCCTTTCAAGGAGCGATTCCTAACAGCAGAAGCAGCAGAGGCACAAACTGCACGACGAGAAGGGACAACGTAGAACACGTCTCTGTCCTGGCACATTTGCGTGTGCGATACTTCCCTCCGGCTCTTCGGGCCTTGCGAAGCTCTGTGTACTGCGAGCGCTGCTACTCGCAGCTGAGAAGGGCCGTGGAGCTAGCGGCGAATTCGGAGAGCTCTTCGCTGCACTGCGCCGCTCGCAAGCGGCTTCGTTCTTCGCCTTCTGCCGTCCGGCGAGAGCTGAACTCCAGCGGTCAGTTGCAGCTCTGCCCAACAGCGTGTTCTCGGTTCTGCGGGCAAGCACGCCCTCTTGCCTTGGCCGCGAGAGCAAAGTCCCGAGCGAGCACTCGACTCAGTGCAATGCACCCGGAAGGACGCTCTCGCTCGCCTTTCAAGGAGCGATTCCTAACAGCAGAAGCAGCAGAGGCACAAAGTGCACGACGAGAGGGGACAACGTAGAACACGTCTCTGTCCTGGCACATTTTCGTGAGCGATACTTCCCTCCGGGTCTTCGGGCCTTGCGAAGCTCTGTGTACTGCGAGCGCTGCTACTCGCAGCTGAGAAGGACCGTGGAGCTAGCGGCGAATTCGTAGAGCTCTTCGTTGCACTGCGCCGCTCGCAAGCGGCTTCGTTCTTCGCCTTCTGCCGTCCGGCGAGAGCTGAACTCCAGCGGTCAGTTGCAGCTCTGCCCAACAGCGTGTTCTCGGTTCTGCGGGCAAGCACGCCCTCTTGCCTTGGCCGCGAGAGCAAAGTCCCGAGCGAGCACTCGACTCAGTGCAATGCACCCGGAAGGACGCTCTCGCTCGCCTTTCAAGGAGCGATTCCTAACAGCAGAAGCAGCAGAGGCACAAACTGCACGACGAGAGGGGACAACGTAGAACACGTCTCTGTCCTGGCACATTTGCGTGTGCGATACTTCCCTCCGGCTCTTCGGGCCTTGCGAAGCTCTGTGTACTGCGAGCGCTGCTACTCGCAGCTGAGAAGGGCCGTGGAGCTAGCGGCGAATTCGGAGAGCTCTTCGCTGCACTGCGCCGCTCGCAAGCGGCTTCGTTCTTCGCCTTCTGCCGTCCGGCGAAGGCTGAACTCCAGCGGTCAGTTGCAGCTCTGCCCAACAGCGTGTTCTCGGTTCTGCGGGTAAGCACGCCCTCTTGCCTTGGCCCCGAGAGCAAAGTCCCGAGCGAGCACTCGACTCAGTGCAATGCACCCGGAAGGACGCTCTCGCTCGCCTTTCAAGGAGCGATTCCTAACAGCAGAAGCAGCAGAGGCACAAACTGCACGACGAGAAGGGACAACGTAGAACACGTCTCTGTCCTGGCACATTTGCGTGTGCGATACTTCCCTCCGGCTCTTCGGGCCTTGCGAAGCTCTGTGTACTGCGAGCGCTGCTACTCGCAGCTGAGAAGGACCGTGGAGCTAGCGGCGAATTCGGAGAGCTCTTCGCTGCACTGCGCCGCTCGCAAGCGGCTTCGTTCTTCGCCTTCTGCCGTCCGGCGAGAGCTGAACTCCAGCGGTCAGTTGCAGCTCTGCCCAACAGCGTGTTCTCGGTTCTTCGGGCAAGCACGCCCTCTTGCCTTGGCCCCGAGAGCAAAGTCCCGAGCGAGCACTCGACTCAGTGCAATGCACCCGGAAGGACGCTCTCGCTCGCCTTTCAAGGAGCGATTCCTAACAGCAGAAGCAGCAGAGGCACAAACTGCACGACGAGAAGGGACAACGTAGAACACGTCTCTGTCCTGGCACATTTGCGTGTGCGATACTTCCCTCCGGCTCTTCGGGCCTTGCGAAGCTCTGTGTACTGCGAGCGCTGCTACTCGCAGCTGAGAAGGACCGTGCAGCTAGCGGCGAATTCGTAGAGCTCTTCGCTGCACTGCGCCGCTCGCAAGCGGCTTCGTTCTTCGCCTTCTGCCGTCCGGCGAGAGCTGAACTCCAGCGGTCCGTTGCAGCTCTGCCCAACAGCGTGTTCTCGGTTCTGCGGGCAAGCACGCCCTCTTGCCTTGGCCCCGAGAGCAAAGTCCCGAGCGAGCACTCGACTCAGTGCAATGCACCCGGAAGGACGCTCTCGCTCGCCTTTCAAGGAGCGATTCCTAACAGCAGAAGCAGCAGAGGCACAAACTGCACGACGAGAAGGGACAACGTAGAACACGTCTCTGTCCTGGCACATTTGCGTGTGCGATACTTCCCTCCGGCTCTTCGGGCCTTGCGAAGCTCTGTGTACTGCGAGCGCTGCTACTCGCAGCTGAGAAGGACCGTGGAGCTAGCGGCGAATTCGGAGAGCTCTTCGCTGCACTGCGCCGCTCGCAAGCGGCTTCGTTCTTCGCCTTCTGCCGTCCGGCGAAGGCTGAACTCCAGCGGTCCGTTGCAGCTCTGCCCAACAGCGTGTTCTCGGTTCTGCGGGCAAGCACGCCCTCTTGCCTTGGCCCCGAGAGCAAAGTCCCGAGCGAGCACTCGACTCAGTGCAATGCACCCGGAAGGACGCTCTCGCTCGCCTTTCAAGGAGCGATTCCTAACAGCAGAAGCAGCAGAGGCACAAACTGCACGACGAGAGGGGACAACGTAGAACACGTCTCTGTCCTGGCACATTTGCGTGTGCGATACTTCCCTCCGGCTCTTCGGGCCTTGCGAAGCTCTGTGTACTGCGAGCGCTGCTACTCGCAGCTGAGAAGGACCGTGGAGCTAGCGGCGAATTCGGAGAGCTCTTCGCTGCACTGCGCCGCTCGCAAGCGGCTTCGTTCTTCGCCTTCTGCCGTCCGGCGAGAGCTGAACTCCAGCGGTCCGTTGCAGCTCTGCCCAACAGCGTGTTCTCGGTTCTGCGGGCAAGCACGCCCTCTTGCCTTGGCCCCGAGAGCAAAGTCCCGAGCGAGCACTCGACTCAGTGCAATGCACCCGGAAGGACGCTCTCGCTCGCCTTTCAAGGAGCGATTCCTAACAGCAGAAGCAGCAGAGGCACAAACTGCACGACGAGAAGGGACAACGTAGAACACGTCTCTGTCCTGGCACATTTGCGTGTGCGATACTTCCCTCCGGCTCTTCGGGCCTTGCGAAGCTCTGTGTACTGCGAGCGCTGCTACTCGCAGCTGAGAAGGACCGTGGAGCTAGCGGCGAATTCGGAGAGCTCTTCGCTGCACTGCGCCGCTCGCAAGCGCCTTCGTTCTTCGCCTTCTGCCGTCCGGCGAGAGCTGAACTCCAGCGGTCAGTTGCAGCTCTGCCCAACAGCGTGTTCTCGGTTCTGCGGGCAAGCACGCCCTCTTGCCTTGGCCCCGAGAGCAAAGTCCCGAGCGAGCACTCGACTCAGTGCAATGCACCCGGAAGGACGCTCTCGCTCGCCTTTCAAGGAGCGATTCCTAACAGCAGAAGCAGCAGAGGCACAAACTGCACGACGAGAAGGGACAACGTAGAACACGTCTCTGTCCTGGCACATTTGCGTGTGCGATACTTCCCTCCGGCTCTTCGGGCCTTGCGAAGCTCTGTGTACTGCGAGCGCTGCTACCCGCAGCTGAGAAGGACCGTGGAGCTAGCGGCGAATTCGTAGAGCTCTTCGCTGCACTGCGCCGCTCGCAAGCGGCTTCGTTCTTCGCCTTCTGCCGTCCGGCGAGAGCTGAACTCCAGCGGTCAGTTGCAGCTCTGCCCAACAGCGTGTTCTCGGTTCTGCGGGCAAGCACGCCCTCTTGCCTTGGCCGCGAGAGCAAAGTCCCGAGCGAGCACTCGACTCAGTGCAATGCACCCGGAAGGACGCTCTCGCTCGCCTTTCAAGGAGCGATTCCTAACAGCAGAAGCAGCAGAGGCACAAACTGCACGACGAGAGGGGACAACGTAGAACACGTCTCTGTCCTGGCACATTTGCGTGTGCGATACTTCCCTCCGGCTCTTCGGGCCTTGCGAAGCTCTGTGTACTGCGAGCGCTGCTACCCGCAGCTGAGAAGGACCGTGGAGCTAGCGGCGAATTCGGAGAGCTCTTCGCTGCACTGCGCCGCTCGCAAGCGGCTTCGTTCTTCGCCTTCTGCCGTCCGGCGAGAGCTGAACTCCAGCGGTCCGTTGCAGCTCTGCCCAACAGCGTGTTCTCGGTTCTGCGGGCAAGCACGCCCTCTTGCCTTGGCCCCGAGAGCAAAGTCCCGAGCGAGCACTCGACTCAGTGCAATGCACCCGGAAGGACGCTCTCGCTCGCCTTTCAAGGAGCGATTCCTAACAGCAGAAGCAGCAGAGGCACAAACTGCACGACGAGAGGGGACAACGTAGAACACGTCTCTGTCCTGGCACATTTGCGTGTGCGATACTTCCCTCCGGCTCTTCGGGCCTTGCGAAGCTCTGTGTACTGCGAGCGCTGCTACTCGCAGCTGAGAAGGACCGTGGAGCTAGCGGCGAATTCGGAGAGCTCTTCGCTGCACTGCGCCGCTCGCAAGCGGCTTCGTTCTTCGCCTTCTGCCGTCCGGCGAGAGCTGAACTCCAGCGGTCAGTTGCAGCTCTGCCCAACAGCGTGTTCTCGGTTCTGCGGGCAAGCACGCCCTCTTGCCTTGGCCGCGAGAGCAAAGTCCCGAGCGAGCACTCGACTCAGTGCAATGCACCCGGAAGGACGCTCTCGCTCGCCTTTCAAGGAGCGATTCCTAACAGCAGAAGCAGCAGAGGCACAAACTGCACGACGAGAGGGGACAACGTAGAACACGTCTCTGTCCTGGCACATTTGCGTGTGCGATACTTCCCTCCGGCTCTTCGGGCCTTGCGAAGCTCTGTGTACTGCGAGCGCTGCTACTCGCAGCTGAGAAGGACCGTGGAGCTAGCGGCGAATTCGGAGAGCTCTTCGCTGCACTGCGCCGCTCGCAAGCGGCTTCGTTCTTCGCCTTCTGCCGTCCGGCGAGAGCTGAACTCCAGCGGTCAGTTGCAGCTCTGCCCAACAGCGTGTTCTCGGTTCTGCGGGCAAGCACGCCCTCTTGCCTTGGCCCCGAGTGCAAAGTCCCGAGCGAGCACTCGACTCAGTGCAATGCACCCGGAAGGACGCTCTCGCTCGCCTTTCAAGGAGCGATTCCTAACAGCAGAAGCAGCAGAGGCACAAACTGCACGACGAGAGGGGACAACGTAGAACACGTCTCTGTCCTGGCACATTTGCGTGTGCGATACTTCCCTCCGGCTCTTCGGGCCTTGCGAAGCTCTGTGTACTGCGAGCGCTGCTACTCGCAGCTGAGAAGGACCGTGGAGCTAGCGGCGAATTCGGAGAGCTCTTCGCTGCACTGCGCCGCTCGCAAGCGGCTTCGTTCTTCGCCTTCTGCCGTCCGGCGAGAGCTGAACTCCAGCGGTCAGTTGCAGCTCTGCCCAACAGCGTGTTCTCAGTTCTGCGGGCAAGCACGCCCTCTTGCCTTGGCCCCGAGAGCAAAGTCCCGAGCGAGCTCTCGACTCAGTGCAATGCACCCGGAAGGACGCTCTCGCTCGTCTTTCAAGGAGCGATTCCTAACAGCAGAAGCAGCAGAGGCACAAACTGCACGACGAGAGGGGACAACGTAGAACACGTCTCTGTCCTGGCACATTTGCGTGTGCGATACTTCCCTCCGGCTCTTCGGGCCTTGCGAAGCTCTGTGTACTGCGAGCGCTGCTACTCGCAGCTGAGAAGGACCGTGGAGCTAGCGGCGAATTCGGAGAGCTCTTCGCTGCACTGCGCCGCTCGCAAGCGGCTTCGTTCTTCGCCTTCTGCCGTCCGGCGAGAGCTGAACTCCAGCGGTCAGTTGCAGCTCTGCCCAACAGCGTGTTCTCAGTTCTGCGGGCAAGCACGCCCTCTTGCCTTGGCCCCGAGAGCAAAGTCCCGAGCGAGCACTCGACTCAGTGCAATGCACCCGGAAGGACGCTCTCGCTCGCCTTTCAAGGAGCGATTCCTAACAGCAGAAGCAGCAGAGGCACAAACTGCACGACGAGAGGGGACAACGTAGAACACGTCTCTGTCCTGGCACATTTGCGTGTGCGATACTTCCCTCCGGCTCTTCGGGCCTTGCGAAGCTCTGTGTACTGCGAGCGCTGCTACTCGCAGCTGAGAAGGACCGTGGAGCTAGCGGCGAATTCGGAGAGCTCTTCGCTGCACTGCGCCGCTCGCAAGCGCCTTCGTTCTTCGCCTTCTGCCGTCCGGCGAGAGCTGAACTCCAGCGGTCAGTTGCAGCTCTGCCCAACAGCGTGTTCTCAGTTCTGCGGGCAAGCACGCCCTCTTGCCTTGGCCCCGAGAGCAAAGTCCCGAGCGAGCACTCGACTCAGTGCAATGCACCCGGAAGGACGCTCTCGCTCGCCTTTCAAGGAGCGATTCCTAACAGCAGAAGCAGCAGAGGCACAAACTGCACGACGAGAGGGGACAACGTAGAACACGTCTCTGTCCTGGCACATTTGCGTGTGCGATACTTCCCTCCGGCTCTTCGGGCCTTGCGAAGCTCTGTGTACTGCGAGCGCTGCTACTCGCAGCTGAGAAGGACCGTGGAGCTAGCGGCGAATTCGGAGAGCTCTTCGCTGCACTGCGCCGCTCGCAAGCGCCTTCGTTCTTCGCCTTCTGCCGTCCGGCGAGAGCTGAACTCCAGCGGTCAGTTGCAGCTCTGCCCAACAGCGTGTTCTTAGTTCTGCGGGCAAGCACGCCCTCTTGCCTTGGCCCCGAGAGCAAAGTCCCGAGCGAGCACTCGACTCAGTGCAATGCACCCGGAAGGACGCTCTCGCTCGCCTTTCAAGGAGCGATTCCTAACAGCAGAAGCAGCAGAGGCACAAACTGCACGACGAGAGGGGACAACGTAGAACACGTCTCTGTCCTGGCACATTTGCGTGTGCGATACTTCCCTCCGGCTCTTCGGGCCTTGCGAAGCTCTGTGTACTGCGAGCGCTGCTACTCGCAGCTGAGAAGGACCGTGGAGCTAGCGGCGAATTCGGAGAGCTCTTCGCTGCACTGCGCCGCTCGCAAGCGGCTTCGTTCTTCGCCTTCTGCCGTCCGGCGAGAGCTGAACTCCAGCGGTCAGTTGCAGCTCTGCCCAACAGCGTGTTCTCAGTTCTGCGGGCAAGCACGCCCTCTTGCCTTGGCCCCGAGAGCAAAGTACCGAGCGAGCACTCGACTCAGTGCAATGCACCCGGAAGGACGCTCTCGCTCGCCTTTCAAGGAGCGATTCCTAACAGCAGAAGCAGCAGAGGCACAAACTGCACGACGAGAGGGGACAACGTAGAACACGTCTCTGTCCTGGCACATTTTCGTGTGCGATACTTCCCTCCGGCTCTTCGGGCCTTGCGAAGCTCTGTGTACTGCGAGCGCTGCTACTCGCAGCTGAGAAGGACCGTGGAGCTAGCGGCGAATTCGGAGAGCTCTTCGCTGCACTGCGCCGCTCGCAAGCGGCTTCGTTCTTCGCCTTCTGCCGTCCGGCGAGAGCTGAACTCCAGCGGTCAGTTGCAGCTCTGCCCAACAGCGTGTTCTCGGTTCTGCGGGCAAGCACGCCCTCTTGCCTTGGCCCCGAGAGCAAAGTCCCGAGCGAGCACTCGACTCAGTGCAATGCACCCGGAAGGACGCTCTCGCTCGCCTTTCAAGGAGCGATTCCTAACAGCAGAAGCAGCAGAGGCACAAACTGCACGACGAGAGGGGACAACGTAGAACACGTCTCTGTCCTGGCACATTTGCGTGTGCGATACTTCCCTCCGGCTCTTCGGGCCTTGCGAAGCTCTGTGTACTGCGAGCGCTGCTACTCGCAGCTGAGAAGGACCGTGGAGCTAGCGGCGAATTCGGAGAGCTCTTCGCTGCACTGCGCCGCTCGCAAGCGGCTTCGTTCTTCGCCTTCTGCCGTCCGGCGAGAGCTGAACTCCAGCGGTCAGTTGCAGCTCTGCCCAACAGCGTGTTCTCAGTTCTGCGGGCAAGCACGCCCTCTTGCCTTGGCCCCGAGTGCAAAGTCCCGAGCGAGCACTCGACTCAGTGCAATGCACCCGGAAGGACGCTCTCGCTCGCCTTTCAAGGAGCGATTCCTAACAGCAGAAGCAGCAGAGGCACAAACTGCACGACGAGAAGGGACAACGTAGAACACGTCTCTGTCCTGGCACATTTTCGTGTGCGATACTTCCCTCCGGCTCTTCGGGCCTTGCGAAGCTCTGTGTACTGCGAGCGCTGCTACTCGCAGCTGAGAAGGACCGTGGAGCTAGCGGCGAATTCGGAGAGCTCTTCGCTGCACTGCGCCGCTCGCAAGCGGCTTCGTTCTTCGCCTTCTGCCGTCCGGCGAGAGCTGAACTCCAGCGGTCAGTTGCAGCTCTGCCCAACAGCGTGTTCTCAGTTCTGCGGGCAAGCACGCCCTCTTGCCTTGGCCCCGAGAGCAAAGTCCCGAGCGAGCTCTCGACTCAGTGCAATGCACCCGGAAGGACGCTCTCGCTCGTCTTTCAAGGAGCGATTCCTAACAGCAGAAGCAGCAGAGGCACAAACTGCACGACGAGAGGGGACAACGTAGAACACGTCTCTGTCCTGGCACATTTGCGTGTGCGATACTTCCCTCCGGCTCTTCGGGCCTTGCGAAGCTCTGTGTACTGCGAGCGCTGCTACTCGCAGCTGAGAAGGACCGTGGAGCTAGCGGCGAATTCGGAGAGCTCTTCGCTGCACTGCGCCGCTCGCAAGCGGCTTCGTTCTTCGCCTTCTGCCGTCCGGCGAGAGCTGAACTCCAGCGGTCAGTTGCAGCTCTGCCCAACAGCGTGTTCTCGGTTCTGCGGGCAAGCACGCCCTCTTGCCTTGGCCCCGAGAGCAAAGTCCCGAGCGAGCACTCGACTCAGTGCAATGCACCCGGAAGGACGCTCTCGCTCGCCTTTCAAGGAGCGATTCCTAACAGCAGAAGCAGCAGAGGCACAAACTGCACGACGAGAGGGGACAACGTAGAACACGTCTCTGTCCTGGCACATTTGCGTGTGCGATACTTCCCTCCGGCTCTTCGGGCCTTGCGAAGCTCTGTGTACTGCGAGCGCTGCTACTCGCAGCTGAGAAGGACCGTGGAGCTAGCGGCGAATTCGGAGAGCTCTTCGCTGCACTGCGCCGCTCGCAAGCGGCTTCGTTCTTCGCCTTCTGCCGTCCGGCGAGAGCTGAACTCCAGCGGTCAGTTGCAGCTCTGCCCAACAGCGTGTTCTCGGTTCTGCGGGCAAGCACGCCCTCTTGCCTTGGCCCCGAGAGCAAAGTCCCGAGCGAGCACTCGACTCAGTGCAATGCACCCGGAAGGACGCTCTCGCTCGCCTTTCAAGGAGCGATTCCTAACAGCAGAAGCAGCAGAGGCACAAACTGCACGACGAGAGGGGACAACGTAGAACACGTCTCTGTCCTGGCACATTTGCGTGTGCGATACTTCCCTCCGGCTCTTCGGGCCTTGCGAAGCTCTGTGTACTGCGAGCGCTGCTACTCGCAGCTGAGAAGGACCGTGGAGCTAGCGGCGAATTCGGAGAGCTCTTCGCTGCACTGCGCCGCTCGCAAGCGGCTTCGTTCTTCGCCTTCTGCCGTCCGGCGAGAGCTGAACTCCAGCGGTCAGTTGCAGCTCTGCCCAACAGCGTGTTCTCAGTTCTGCGGGCAAGCACGCCCTCTTGCCTTGGCCCCGAGTGCAAAGTCCCGAGCGAGCACTCGACTCAGTGCAATGCACCCGGAAGGACGCTCTCGCTCGCCTTTCAAGGAGCGATTCCTAACAGCAGAAGCAGCAGAGGCACAAACTGCACGACGAGAAGGGACAACGTAGAACACGTCTCTGTCCTGGCACATTTTCGTGTGCGATACTTCCCTCCGGCTCTTCGGGCCTTGCGAAGCTCTGTGTACTGCGAGCGCTGCTACTCGCAGCTGAGAAGGACCGTGGAGCTAGCGGCGAATTCGGAGAGCTCTTCGCTGCACTGCGCCGCTCGCAAGCGGCTTCGTTCTTCGCCTTCTGCCGTCCGGCGAGAGCTGAACTCCAGCGGTCAGTTGCAGCTCTGCCCAACAGCGTGTTCTCAGTTCTGCGGGCAAGCACGCCCTCTTGCCTTGGCCCCGAGAGCAAAGTCCCGAGCGAGCACTCGACTCAGTGCAATGCACCCGGAAGGACGCTCTCGCTCGCCTTTCAAGGAGCGATTCCTAACAGCAGAAGCAGCAGAGGCACAAACTGCACGACGAGAGGGGACAACGTAGAACACGTCTCTGTCCTGGCACATTTGCGTGTGCGATACTTCCCTCCGGCTCTTCGGGCCTTGCGAAGCTCTGTGTACTGCGAGCGCTGCTACTCGCAGCTGAGAAGGACCGTGGAGCTAGCGGCGAATTCGGAGAGCTCTTCGCTGCACTGCGCCGCTCGCAAGCGCCTTCGTTCTTCGCCTTCTGCCGTCCGGCGAGAGCTGAACTCCAGCGGTCAGTTGCAGCTCTGCCCAACAGCGTGTTCTCAGTTCTGCGGGCAAGCACGCCCTCTTGCCTTGGCCCCGAGTGCAAAGTCCCGAGCGAGCACTCGACTCAGTGCAATGCACCCGGAAGGACGCTCTCGCTCGCCTTTCAAGGAGCGATTCCTAACAGCAGAAGCAGCAGAGGCACAAACTGCACGACGAGAAGGGACAACGTAGAACACGTCTCTGTCCTGGCACATTTTCGTGTGCGATACTTCCCTCCGGCTCTTCGGGCCTTGCGAAGCTCTGTGTACTGCGAGCGCTGCTACTCGCAGCTGAGAAGGACCGTGGAGCTAGCGGCGAATTCGGAGAGCTCTTCGCTGCACTGCGCCGCTCGCAAGCGGCTTCGTTCTTCGCCTTCTGCCGTCCGGCGAGAGCTGAACTCCAGCGGTCAGTTGCAGCTCTGCCCAACAGCGTGTTCTCAGTTCTGCGGGCAAGCACGCCCTCTTGCCTTGGCCCCGAGAGCAAAGTCCCGAGCGAGCACTCGACTCAGTGCAATGCACCCGGAAGGACGCTCTCGCTCGCCTTTCAAGGAGCGATTCCTAACAGCAGAAGCAGCAGAGGCACAAACTGCACGACGAGAGGGGACAACGTAGAACACGTCTCTGTCCTGGCACATTTGCGTGTGCGATACTTCCCTCCGGCTCTTCGGGCCTTGCGAAGCTCTGTGTACTGCGAGCGCTGCTACTCGCAGCTGAGAAGGACCGTGGAGCTAGCGGCGAATTCGGAGAGCTCTTCGCTGCACTGCGCCGCTCGCAAGCGCCTTCGTTCTTCGCCTTCTGCCGTCCGGCGAGAGCTGAACTCCAGCGGTCAGTTGCAGCTCTGCCCAACAGCGTGTTCTCAGTTCTGCGGGCAAGCACGCCCTCTTGCCTTGGCCCCGAGAGCAAAGTCCCGAGCGAGCACTCGACTCAGTGCAATGCACCCGGAAGGACGCTCTCGCTCGCCTTTCAAGGAGCGATTCCTAACAGCAGAAGCAGCAGAGGCACAAACTGCACGACGAGAGGGGACAACGTAGAACACGTCTCTGTCCTGGCACATTTTCGTGTGCGATACTTCCCTCCGGCTCTTCGGGCCTTGCGAAGCTCTGTGTACTGCGAGCGCTGCTACTCGCAGCTGAGAAGGACCGTGGAGCTAGCGGCGAATTCGGAGAGCTCTTCGCTGCACTGCGCCGCTCGCAAGCGGCTTCGTTCTTCGCCTTCTGCCGTCCGGCGAGAGCTGAACTCCAGCGGTCAGTTGCAGCTCTGCCCAACAGCGTGTTCTCAGTTCTGCGGGCAAGCACGCCCTCTTGCCTTGGCCCCGAGTGCAAAGTCCCGAGCGAGCACTCGACTCAGTGCAATGCACCCGGAAGGACGCTCTCGCTCGCCTTTCAAGGAGCGATTCCTAACAGCAGAAGCAGCAGAGGCACAAACTGCACGACGAGAAGGGACAACGTAGAACACGTCTCTGTCCTGGCACATTTGCGTGTGCGATACTTCCCTCCGGCTCTTCGGGCCTTGCGAAGCTCTGTGTACTGCGAGCGCTGCTACTCGCAGCTGAGAAGGACCGTGGAGCTAGCGGCGAATTCGGAGAGCTCTTCGCTGCACTGCGCCGCTCGCAAGCGGCTTCGTTCTTCGCCTTCTGCCGTCCGGCGAGAGCTGAACTCCAGCGGTCAGTTGCAGCTCTGCCCAACAGCGTGTTCTCAGTTCTGCGGGCAAGCACGCCCTCTTGCCTTGGCCCCGAGAGCAAAGTCCCGAGCGAGCACTCGACTCAGTGCAATGCACCCGGAAGGACGCTCTCGCTCGCCTTTCAAGGAGCGATTCCTAACAGCAGAAGCAGCAGAGGCACAAACTGCACGACGAGAGGGGACAACGTAGAACACGTCTCTGTCCTGGCACATTTTCGTGTGCGATACTTCCCTCCGGCTCTTCGGGCCTTGCGAAGCTCTGTGTACTGCGAGCGCTGCTACTCGCAGCTGAGAAGGACCGTGGAGCTAGCGGCGAATTCGGAGAGCTCTTCGCTGCACTGCGCCGCTCGCAAGCGGCTTCGTTCTTCGCCTTCTGCCGTCCGGCGAGAGCTGAACTCCAGCGGTCAGTTGCAGCTCTGCCCAACAGCGTGTTCTCAGTTCTGCGGGCAAGCACGCCCTCTTGCCTTGGCCCCGAGAGCAAAGTCCCGAGCGAGCACTCGACTCAGTGCAATGCACCCGGAAGGACGCTCTCGCTCGCCTTTCAAGGAGCGATTCCTAACAGCAGAAGCAGCAGAGGCACAAACTGCACGACGAGAGGGGACAACGTAGAACACGTCTCTGTCCTGGCACATTTTCGTGTGCGATACTTCCCTCCGGCTCTTCGGGCCTTGCGAAGCTCTGTGTACTGCGAGCGCTGCTACTCGCAGCTGAGAAGGACCGTGGAGCTAGCGGCGAATTCGGAGAGCTCTTCGCTGCACTGCGCCGCTCGCAAGCGGCTTCGTTCTTCGCCTTCTGCCGTCCGGCGAGAGCTGAACTCCAGCGGTCAGTTGCAGCTCTGCCCAACAGCGTGTTCTCAGTTCTGCGGGCAAGCACGCCCTCTTGCCTTGGCCCCGAGAGCAAAGTCCCGAGCGAGCACTCGACTCAGTGCAATGCACCCGGAAGGACGCTCTCGCTCGCCTTTCAAGGAGCGATTCCTAACAGCAGAAGCAGCAGAGGCACAAACTGCACGACGAGAGGGGACAACGTAGAACACGTCTCTGTCCTGGCACATTTTCGTGTGCGATACTTCCCTCCGGCTCTTCGGGCCTTGCGAAGCTCTGTGTACTGCGAGCGCTGCTACTCGCAGCTGAGAAGGACCGTGGAGCTAGCGGCGAATTCGGAGAGCTCTTCGCTGCACTGCGCCGCTCGCAAGCGGCTTCGTTCTTCGCCTTCTGCCGTCCGGCGAGAGCTGAACTCCAGCGGTCAGTTGCAGCTCTGCCCAACAGCGTGTTCTCAGTTCTGCGGGCAAGCACGCCCTCTTGCCTTGGCCCCGAGAGCAAAGTCCCGAGCGAGCACTCGACTCAGTGCAATGCACCCGGAAGGACGCTCTCGCTCGCCTTTCAAGGAGCGATTCCTAACAGCAGAAGCAGCAGAGGCACAAACTGCACGACGAGAGGGGACAACGTAGAACACGTCTCTGTCCTGGCACATTTGCGTGTGCGATACTTCCCTCCGGCTCTTCGGGCCTTGCGAAGCTCTGTGTACTGCGAGCGCTGCTACTCGCAGCTGAGAAGGACCGTGGAGCTAGCGGCGAATTCGGAGAGCTCTTCGCTGCACTGCGCCGCTCGCAAGCGGCTTCGTTCTTCGCCTTCTGCCGTCCGGCGAGAGCTGAACTCCAGCGGTCAGTTGCAGCTCTGCCCAACAGCGTGTTCTCAGTTCTGCGGGCAAGCACGCCCTCTTGCCTTGGCCCCGAGTGCAAAGTCCCGAGCGAGCACTCGACTCAGTGCAATGCACCCGGAAGGACGCTCTCGCTCGCCTTTCAAGGAGCGATTCCTAACAGCAGAAGCAGCAGAGGCACAAACTGCACGACGAGAGGGGACAACGTAGAACACGTCTCTGTCCTGGCACATTTGCGTGTGCGATACTTCCCTCCGGCTCTTCGGGCCTTGCGAAGCTCTGTGTACTGCGAGCGCTGCTACTCGCAGCTGAGAAGGACCGTGGAGCTAGCGGCGAATTCGGAGAGCTCTTCGCTGCACTGCGCCGCTCGCAAGCGGCTTCGTTCTTCGCCTTCTGCCGTCCGGCGAGAGCTGAACTCCAGCGGTCAGTTGCAGCTCTGCCCAACAGCGTGTTCTCAGTTCTGCGGGCAAGCACGCCCTCTTGCCTTGGCCCCGAGTGCAAAGTCCCGAGCGAGCACTCGACTCAGTGCAATGCACCCGGAAGGACGCTCTCGCTCGCCTTTCAAGGAGCGATTCCTAACAGCAGAAGCAGCAGAGGCACAAACTGCACGACGAGAGGGGACAACGTAGAACACGTCTCTGTCCTGGCACATTTTCGTGTGCGATACTTCCCTCCGGCTCTTCGGGCCTTGCGAAGCTCTGTGTACTGCGAGCGCTGCTACTCGCAGCTGAGAAGGACCGTGGAGCTAGCGGCGAATTCGGAGAGCTCTTCGCTGCACTGCGCCGCTCGCAAGCGCCTTCGTTCTTCGCCTTCTGCCGTCCGGCGAGAGCTGAACTCCAGCGGTCAGTTGCAGCTCTGCCCAACAGCGTGTTCTCAGTTCTGCGGGCAAGCACGCCCTCTTGCCTTGGCCCCGAGAGCAAAGTCCCGAGCGAGCACTCGACTCAGTGCAATGCACCCGGAAGGACGCTCTCGCTCGCCTTTCAAGGAGCGATTCCTAACAGCAGAAGCAGCAGAGGCACAAACTGCACGACGAGAGGGGACACCGTAGAACACGTCTCTGTCCTGGCACATTTGCGTGTGCGATACTTCCCTCCGGCTCTTCGGGCCTTGCGAAGCTCTGTGTACTGCGAGCGCTGCTACTCGCAGCTGAGAAGGACCGTGGAGCTAGCGGCGAATTCGGAGAGCTCTTCGCTGCACTGCGCCGCTCGCAAGCGGCTTCGTTCTTCGCCTTCTGCCGTCCGGCGAGAGCTGAACTCCAGCGGTCAGTTGCAGCTCTGCCCAACAGCGTGTTCTCAGTTCTGCGGGCAAGCACGCCCTCTTGCCTTGGCCCCGAGAGCAAAGTCCCGAGCGAGCTCTCGACTCAGTGCAATGCACCCGGAAGGACGCTCTCGCTCGTCTTTCAAGGAGCGATTCCTAACAGCAGAAGCAGCAGAGGCACAAACTGCACGACGAGAGGGGACAACGTAGAACACGTCTCTGTCCTGGCACATTTGCGTGTGCGATACTTCCCTCCGGCTCTTCGGGCCTTGCGAAGCTCTGTGTACTGCGAGCGCTGCTACTCGCAGCTGAGAAGGACCGTGGAGCTAGCGGCGAATTCGGAGAGCTCTTCGCTGCACTGCGCCGCTCGCAAGCGGCTTCGTTCTTCGCCTTCTGCCGTCCGGCGAGAGCTGAACTCCAGCGGTCAGTTGCAGCTCTGCCCAACAGCGTGTTCTCAGTTCTGCGGGCAAGCACGCCCTCTTGCCTTGGCCCCGAGAGCAAAGTCCCGAGCGAGCACTCGACTCAGTGCAATGCACCCGGAAGGACGCTCTCGCTCGCCTTTCAAGGAGCGATTCCTAACAGCAGAAGCAGCAGAGGCACAAACTGCACGACGAGAGGGGACAACGTAGAACACGTCTCTGTCCTGGCACATTTTCGTGTGCGATACTTCCCTCCGGCTCTTCGGGCCTTGCGAAGCTCTGTGTACTGCGAGCGCTGCTACTCGCAGCTGAGAAGGACCGTGGAGCTAGCGGCGAATTCGGAGAGCTCTTCGCTGCACTGCGCCGCTCGCAAGCGGCTTCGTTCTTCGCCTTCTGCCGTCCGGCGAGAGCTGAACTCCAGCGGTCAGTTGCAGCTCTGCCCAACAGCGTGTTCTCAGTTCTGCGGGCAAGCACGCCCTCTTGCCTTGGCCCCGAGAGCAAAGTCCCGAGCGAGCACTCGACTCAGTGCAATGCACCCGGAAGGACGCTCTCGCTCGCCTTTCAAGGAGCGATTCCTAACAGCAGAAGCAGCAGAGGCACAAACTGCACGACGAGAGGGGACAACGTAGAACACGTCTCTGTCCTGGCACATTTGCGTGTGCGATACTTCCCTCCGGCTCTTCGGGCCTTGCGAAGCTCTGTGTACTGCGAGCGCTGCTACTCGCAGCTGAGAAGGACCGTGGAGCTAGCGGCGAATTCGGAGAGCTCTTCGCTGCACTGCGCCGCTCGCAAGCGGCTTCGTTCTTCGCCTTCTGCCGTCCGGCGAGAGCTGAACTCCAGCGGTCAGTTGCAGCTCTGCCCAACAGCGTGTTCTCAGTTCTGCGGGCAAGCACGCCCTCTTGCCTTGGCCCCGAGTGCAAAGTCCCGAGCGAGCACTCGACTCAGTGCAATGCACCCGGAAGGACGCTCTCGCTCGCCTTTCAAGGAGCGATTCCTAACAGCAGAAGCAGCAGAGGCACAAACTGCACGACGAGAAGGGACAACGTAGAACACGTCTCTGTCCTGGCACATTTGCGTGTGCGATACTTCCCTCCGGCTCTTCGGGCCTTGCGAAGCTCTGTGTACTGCGAGCGCTGCTACTCGCAGCTGAGAAGGACCGTGGAGCTAGCGGCGAATTCGGAGAGCTCTTCGCTGCACTGCGCCGCTCGCAAGCGGCTTCGTTCTTCGCCTTCTGCCGTCCGGCGAGAGCTGAACTCCAGCGGTCAGTTGCAGCTCTGCCCAACAGCGTGTTCTCAGTTCTGCGGGCAAGCACGCCCTCTTGCCTTGGCCCCGAGAGCAAAGTCCCGAGCGAGCACTCGACTCAGTGCAATGCACCCGGAAGGACGCTCTCGCTCGCCTTTCAAGGAGCGATTCCTAACAGCAGAAGCAGCAGAGGCACAAACTGCACGACGAGAGGGGACAACGTAGAACACGTCTCTGTCCTGGCACATTTTCGTGTGCGATACTTCCCTCCGGCTCTTCGGGCCTTGCGAAGCTCTGTGTACTGCGAGCGCTGCTACTCGCAGCTGAGAAGGACCGTGGAGCTAGCGGCGAATTCGGAGAGCTCTTCGCTGCACTGCGCCGCTCGCAAGCGGCTTCGTTCTTCGCCTTCTGCCGTCCGGCGAGAGCTGAACTCCAGCGGTCAGTTGCAGCTCTGCCCAACAGCGTGTTCTCAGTTCTGCGGGCAAGCACGCCCTCTTGCCTTGGCCCCGAGAGCAAAGTCCCGAGCGAGCACTCGACTCAGTGCAATGCACCCGGAAGGACGCTCTCGCTCGCCTTTCAAGGAGCGATTCCTAACAGCAGAAGCAGCAGAGGCACAAACTGCACGACGAGAGGGGACAACGTAGAACACGTCTCTGTCCTGGCACATTTGCGTGTGCGATACTTCCCTCCGGCTCTTCGGGCCTTGCGAAGCTCTGTGTACTGCGAGCGCTGCTACTCGCAGCTGAGAAGGACCGTGGAGCTAGCGGCGAATTCGGAGAGCTCTTCGCTGCACTGCGCCGCTCGCAAGCGGCTTCGTTCTTCGCCTTCTGCCGTCCGGCGAGAGCTGAACTCCAGCGGTCAGTTGCAGCTCTGCCCAACAGCGTGTTCTCAGTTCTGCGGGCAAGCACGCCCTCTTGCCTTGGCCCCGAGTGCAAAGTCCCGAGCGAGCACTCGACTCAGTGCAATGCACCCGGAAGGACGCTCTCGCTCGCCTTTCAAGGAGCGATTCCTAACAGCAGAAGCAGCAGAGGCACAAACTGCACGACGAGAAGGGACAACGTAGAACACGTCTCTGTCCTGGCACATTTGCGTGTGCGATACTTCCCTCCGGGTCTTCGGGCCTTGCGAAGCTCTGTGTACTGCGAGCGCTGCTACTCGCAGCTGAGAAGGACCGTGGAGCTAGCGGCGAATTCGGAGAGCTCTTCGCTGCACTGCGCCGCTCGCAAGCGGCTTCGTTCTTCGCCTTCTGCCGTCCGGCGAGAGCTGAACTCCAGCGGTCAGTTGCAGCTCTGCCCAACAGCGTGTTCTCAGTTCTGCGGGCAAGCACGCCCTCTTGCCTTGGCCCCGAGAGCAAAGTCCCGAGCGAGCACTCGACTCAGTGCAATGCACCCGGAAGGACGCTCTCGCTCGCCTTTCAAGGAGCGATTCCTAACAGCAGAAGCAGCAGAGGCACAAACTGCACGACGAGAGGGGACAACGTAGAACACGTCTCTGTCCTGGCACATTTTCGTGTGCGATACTTCCCTCCGGCTCTTCGGGCCTTGCGAAGCTCTGTGTACTGCGAGCGCTGCTACTCGCAGCTGAGAAGGACCGTGGAGCTAGCGGCGAATTCGGAGAGCTCTTCGCTGCACTGCGCCGCTCGCAAGCGGCTTCGTTCTTCGCCTTCTGCCGTCCGGCGAGAGCTGAACTCCAGCGGTCAGTTGCAGCTCTGCCCAACAGCGTGTTCTCAGTTCTGCGGGCAAGCACGCCCTCTTGCCTTGGCCCCGAGAGCAAAGTCCCGAGCGAGCACTCGACTCAGTGCAATGCACCCGGAAGGACGCTCTCGCTCGCCTTTCAAGGAGCGATTCCTAACAGCAGAAGCAGCAGAGGCACAAACTGCACGACGAGAGGGGACAACGTAGAACACGTCTCTGTCCTGGCACATTTTCGTGTGCGATACTTCCCTCCGGCTCTTCGGGCCTTGCGAAGCTCTGTGTACTGCGAGCGCTGCTACTCGCAGCTGAGAAGGACCGTGGAGCTAGCGGCGAATTCGGAGAGCTCTTCGCTGCACTGCGCCGCTCGCAAGCGGCTTCGTTCTTCGCCTTCTGCCGTCCGGCGAGAGCTGAACTCCAGCGGTCAGTTGCAGCTCTGCCCAACAGCGTGTTCTCAGTTCTGCGGGCAAGCACGCCCTCTTGCCTTGGCCCCGAGAGCAAAGTCCCGAGCGAGCACTCGACTCAGTGCAATGCACCCGGAAGGACGCTCTCGCTCGCCTTTCAAGGAGCGATTCCTAACAGCAGAAGCAGCAGAGGCACAAACTGCACGACGAGAGGGGACAACGTAGAACACGTCTCTGTCCTGGCACATTTTCGTGTGCGATACTTCCCTCCGGCTCTTCGGGCCTTGCGAAGCTCTGTGTACTGCGAGCGCTGCTACTCGCAGCTGAGAAGGACCGTGGAGCTAGCGGCGAATTCGGAGAGCTCTTCGCTGCACTGCGCCGCTCGCAAGCGCCTTCGTTCTTCGCCTTCTGCCGTCCGGCGAGAGCTGAACTCCAGCGGTCAGTTGCAGCTCTGCCCAACAGCGTGTTCTCAGTTCTGCGGGCAAGCACGCCCTCTTGCCTTGGCCCCGAGTGCAAAGTCCCGAGCGAGCACTCGACTCAGTGCAATGCACCCGGAAGGACGCTCTCGCTCGCCTTTCAAGGAGCGATTCCTAACAGCAGAAGCAGCAGAGGCACAAACTGCACGACGAGAAGGGACAACGTAGAACACGTCTCTGTCCTGGCACATTTGCGTGTGCGATACTTCCCTCCGGCTCTTCGGGCCTTGCGAAGCTCTGTGTACTGCGAGCGCTGCTACTCGCAGCTGAGAAGGACCGTGGAGCTAGCGGCGAATTCGGAGAGCTCTTCGCTGCACTGCGCCGCTCGCAAGCGGCTTCGTTCTTCGCCTTCTGCCGTCCGGCGAGAGCTGAACTCCAGCGGTCAGTTGCAGCTCTGCCCAACAGCGTGTTCTCAGTTCTGCGGGCAAGCACGCCCTCTTGCCTTGGCCCCGAGAGCAAAGTCCCGAGCGAGCTCTCGACTCAGTGCAATGCACCCGGAAGGACGCTCTCGCTCGCCTTTCAAGGAGCGATTCCTAACAGCAGAAGCAGCAGAGGCACAAACTGCACGACGAGAGGGGACAACGTAGAACACGTCTCTGTCCTGGCACATTTGCGTGTGCGATACTTCCCTCCGGCTCTTCGGACCTTGCGAAGCTCTGTGTACTGCGAGCGCTGCTACTCGCAGCTGAGAAGGACCGTGGAGCTAGCGGCGAATTCGGAGAGCTCTTCGCTGCACTGCGCCGCTCGCAAGCGGCTTCGTTCTTCGCCTTCTGCCGTCCGGCGAGAGCTGAACTCCAGCGGTCAGTTGCAGCTCTGCCCAACAGCGTGTTCTCAGTTCTGCGGGCAAGCACGCCCTCTTGCCTTGGCCCCGAGAGCAAAGTCCCGAGCGAGCACTCGACTCAGTGCAATGCACCCGGAAGGACGCTCTCGCTCGCCTTTCAAGGAGCGATTCCTAACAGCAGAAGCAGCAGAGGCACAAACTGCACGACGAGAGGGGACAACGTAGAACACGTCTCTGTCCTGGCACATTTTCGTGTGCGATACTTCCCTCCGGCTCTTCGGGCCTTGCGAAGCTCTGTGTACTGCGAGCGCTGCTACTCGCAGCTGAGAAGGACCGTGGAGCTAGCGGCGAATTCGGAGAGCGCTGAGCACGTAGTCAAGAAGCGAGACGTGTCCCTGCAACGCGGTCCTAATAGCAGCTTCCTCGCGGCGGGGGCGAGCTCCGGCCACAAGACATTCTCGTCCTGGCAACGGATCTCTGTGAAGGGGGTAGGCGAAAAGCTTTCGTTTTCCATTCGAACTGCGAGAGAGGCAGACTGTTGCACGGAGCTCTGAGAACAAAGGTGCACGCCCTAGGCGGACTTGGGCAGAAGCAGCGTTCTCTAGCTCTTGGCTGCCGGCGCACTTGTGGTTGTGTGGCGCCCTTGCAGCGGCTTCTGGCCGCCGGCCAGTGAAAGCGGCTCCACGCTTGGGCGAGGGCGGTGAACGAAGCGGCACTAGTCCCGTGCTTGTGTGCACCACGTTACAGGCTACTAGGAGAGGAAGGTGGTTGACTCTCGCTTGCCTTCCCAAGTGCCCTTAGCAGTCGGAAGGAGCAAGCTGAAGCACTGCTGCTTGTGCTGCTCCTTGGTTCCCTTGCAGCCCGCTGTGAAAGCATTGGCGGTCGCTTCTAGGCGCCGAGTTGCACACAGCACCACTGTAAGTGCCGCGGAGAAGGGAAATCCAGAGTGCAGCGAGGAGCTGGACGTGGCTAACGCGCAGTAAGGAGAAGGTGAACCTAGGCACTGCCTCTTCAATCTGGCCGCCTCTGCTCTGGTAGCAACTTTTGCAAGTCGGCAGAGGGAGCTGCGAGTATGTAGAACGGAGGGCAGCGAGACGCCGTGTGTTATGCGCCCTTTCAGGGCTGCTGCCAGGGTGCTACTTTAAGAACGCCTTCTTCTTCCTCGCGTCCTTCCTCCACTATAGTCTCCTGGATTCACCTGAGACTCTTCCTAGGCATCTCCCTGATCCTTTTTGCAATGAGTCTCACATTATTCTCCTGAAGAAACTGTCTGCTTATGGTTTGCATGGGTGGGCTGTTTGCTGGGTGACAAACTGGGTGATGGCCAGGCCCACAGAGTGGTGGGAAATAGAGTTCATCCAGCTGGTCCCCAAGGCTCAGTCTTGGGCCCAGTCCTGTTTAATATCTTGCTCAGTGATCTGGACAAAGTGATAGAGTACACGCCCAGGAAGTTCACAGATGATGCAAAGTTGGCTGGTAGTGTTTTTTTCTTCTGGAGGACAGCAGGCTCTGCTTCTTCTTCCTCCTGTTCTGAGGTCGCTGCTCCCTCTTCATCCCTCATTAAGTGTGCTGATTTTGTCACTTGGATGAGAAAACAAACAATTTTAGCAACAATACTAGTGGCAGGGTACAAGAAAGGAAGAGTTCACACGAATCCCCCCCCCCCCCCCCCGCCCAACAACAGAAAATACCTGATGGCTCCTCTGCCCAGCTTACTGACTACACCGGAACCCATTGTCCCCCAAAGATACTCCCTTCTCCCTTCCCCCAGCCATGATGTGAGATGGAATAGAATAACTAAGATTAAGATTCTCCCTATGGAACTCCATCATACTTCGATTCTGGGAAAAAAAAGTTCTATCATTTCAGATCATTTGAATTTGAATTTGCATACTAAAAAGTCTAGCCAGAAACTCATGACAATATTAATAGCCCATTCTAGAATGTCCGAGATGATAGACACTTCTTTCAAGAGAATGTGATACCTCACGTGACTTCTCCAGAATTTAAATGAACAGCGGGAGTAGTCTACAAGATTCTTGCTGCCATCTGGATTTCCTGGTATTTGGCTGGTCTATGTAAACCAACCAGCTATTCAGCAGAGGGAATATTAGTGTGATACTTGATGGTATGTGAGATGGAACACAGTAATTTATGGCTTTTTGCATAGTGATGAAGCTGTAAAGAAAGCTCCGTAATGCTCAGACAAGGAGGCTGCTGGACTTCAAGCAGCAAAGGCCCAAAACGAACCAGTGAAAAGGTGTCATTGAAAAAAAAAAAAAAAGCCAGGTGGGGAGCAAAGTGATACTTAAGGGCAGTTTACTGAAAGAGGGAATCTAGTGAAAAAAAAAGTCCAAGAGTGAAGGAATAACAGAGAAAATGAAACTAAGGAAGGAAATCAATCTCAGCTAATCATTTCAGAAGCTAACAAGTTGTCATTGCAATGATGCATAAAGTGAGAAAAAATAAATATGTCTGCGCCAAAATCTGAAATATGAACTTTACTGCATTCTGTCTTCCACGGAATCATACAACAGTCTGTGATTAAAGATCATGTAGTCCAACTTCCTTGCCAGGTAGATCTTACAGTAGATCAAATTGCTCAAGACTAGCCAAACTGATAAGGAGCACTCTCAATGATGGGGCATCCACAACTTCTCTGGAACACCCGTTTGAGTGTCTCACCAGCTTCATTGTAGAAAAGTTTTTCCTTTTAGCCAATCTAAACCTAGTCTCAGTTTGAAAGCATGGCCCCTTATCCTGTCTCTGCAAACTTTCCTAAAAAGTCTTTCTCCATTTGTCTTATACCCTCTTTACATATTCAAAGGCCACAATACTGTCTCTCCAGAAACCTCTCTTCTCCAGGCTAAAAGATCCTACTTTTCACAAGAACCAGGTCATAAACTGAGATGGAAGACATCTCAGGAGATCAGATCATCCAACAGCTCAGCGTAAGAATAGCTCTGAAGTCAGATCAACTAGCTTAGGGCTGTGTCTGTTTGAATTTTGAAAATTAGCAGGACTTGAAATGCTTCAAGGAAGAGAACTCTGGGTGGCTCCAGAAACAGCCTGAGAAACTCGAGCAAACTCGAAACCTCAGAAACTACCACTGCTTTCTCTCCCTCAGCCCAAGCAGTCCCAAAGAAGAAGCGTTCCCAGCAGGCTGGGATAGCACACATATACACTACATATACGTGACAGGCATCGCCAGCAGCCACATCCTGCTCCTTTCTGTGGCTGGCAAGAGTGAGACTGGATGTTTACATGTGGGCAACCTGGGTCCCTCCAGCAGCTCACACACTCAGCCTGCCCAGTGACCCCACTGAATTCCAGTATTAGCAGTGTGCCAAGGCCACAGCACTATTCTGCTTGCTGGCACAGACCATCACACGCCTCCTAAATCAGTCAGGACTCCCCTGGTCCCACAGCCAGCACCCCACTTGCCCTCCGCCAGGCCACTGCCATTGTTCACCAACTTCTCCACTTTGATCTTTGCTGGTGCTCTCAACACTGGCACACCCAGATGTTCTGCAGCTGTTGTCTCCTGGTGGAAAGGACTTGTAAAGCCATGTTTCCTAACAGGACTTCCACAACCTTTCAAAGCAACCTTTACTGGGGTATGAACAATCTCATTCAAATGTCAACATTTCTTTTCCCGTATGTGAAATCAGAATTTCCTTCTTCCGGGCATGCCCAAAACAAGGCACAAACTACATTGTGCCTTCTGTTTCACATGCTGACTCGTTTGTAAACAATGCTAGGAGAATACCTGTTTTGGTCCAAGCTAATCTCTGGCCCTTATAGTGCTTTCGGTAGTTAGTTTTGCTTTGTTATTTACTTGATGTCCCATTGAATTGTTGAATCATAAACAGACTACCTGTCTGTATAGCAGCATAGCAGTGATGAATAAATGCAAGAGAAGGAGCAAGGTGATTGTTTGCTAGACTCTTCCTAGAAACTGAGAAATCTGTTACTTAATGCTGACCACAGCAGATGGAGGAAGCATCCTACATGATGTCAAAGCAATGAAGCTGTAATCACTTTTATGATTACAGTCAAGGCACTGCTTTTGCCACCATAAGTGGAGTGCAGGGAATCTTAAAAGACGACACTCTAACTGTTGTCCATGCTCACTGAGAAAATAATGCTTTTACAGCAGAGCAGGTCTCACCGCAGCTAAATCATGGCTTCAACTGTACACCGCCTTCAAAAAGCCCACAAAAACACAAATGAAAGGATTTGGAACCCAAGGGAATCTCGGATTGTGACATCAGCTCACTCTGGATTCTTTCCAAATTCTCAATTCCATTTTCTTCCGAGCCAATTTTCCCATCTAACTTGAGATGTAATTTATGGATTTCCAACACATCTAGTTACCTTAGAATTAGATTGCCACTAGCCAAAAAGACAGAAACAAGCAGTTAAGTGAAGACTGAAACCATGGGTGTTTAGAACAGCAAAACTTGGGCGAAACTATTCTTAAGAAAACCAAAACTTTTAGGACTTACCCATGTATTTTTGGAGGTGGAAAAAGTTTTACATCGAAAAGTCCCTAGGGAACTCTTTTCAGTGCCTGGAGAGCCGCTGTCGCTCGCCTTTCAAGGACCCATTCGTCACAGCAGAGGCAGCAGAGCACAAGATGGCCGACGAGAAGGGGCAGTGTAGAACTCTCTGTCTGTCTGTGTCTCTACTCAGTGTAGAACGTCTCTATCCTGGCACATTTTCGAGTGCGATACTTCCCTCCGGGTCTTCGGTCCTTGCGAAGCTCTATGTACTGTGAGCGCTGCTACTTGCAGCTGAGAAAGACCGTGGAGCTAGCGGCGAATTCGGAGAGCGCTGAGCACGTAGTCAAGAAGCGAGACGTGTCCCTGCAACGCGGTGCTAATAGCAGCTTCCTCGCGGCGGGGGCGAGCTCCGGCCACAAGGCATTCTCGTCCTGGCAACGGATCTCTGTGAAGGGCGTAGGCGAAAAGCTTTCGTTTTCCATTCGAACTGCGAGAGAGGCAGACTGTTGCACGGAGCTCTGAGAACAAAGGTGCACGCCCTAGGCGGGCTTGGGCAGAAGCAGCGTTCTCTAGCTCTTGGCTGCCGGCACACTGCTGGCTGTGTGGCGCCCCTGCAGCGGCTTCTGGCCGCCGGCAAGTGAAAGCAGCGCCAGGCGTGGGCGAGGGCGGTGAACGAAGCAGCACTCGTCCCGTGCTTGTGTGCACCACGTTACAGGCTACTAGGAGAGGAAGGTGGTTGACTCTCGCTTGCCCTCCCAAGTGCCCTTAGCAGTCGGAAGGAGCAAGCTGAAGCACTGCTGCTTGTGCTGCTCCTTGGTTCCCTTGCAGCCCGCTTTGAAAGCATTGGCGGTCGCTTCTAGGCGCCGAGTTGCACACAGCACCACGGTAAGTGCCGCGGAGAAGGGAAATCCAGAGTGCAGCGAGGAGCTGGACGTGGCTTACGTGCAGTAAGGAGAAGGTGAACCTAGGCACTGCCTCTTCAATCTGGCCGCCTCTGCTCTGGTAGCAACTTTTGCAAGTCGGCAGAGGGAGCCGCGAGTATGTAGAACGGAGGGCAGCGAGACGCCGTGTGTTATGCGCCTTTTCAGGGCTGCTGCCAGGGTGCTACTTTAAGAACGCCTTTTTCTTCCTCGCGTCCTTCTCGCTTCGCTCTAGCTGCATGGAGTACAGCACAGCGAAGGTGTGAGGAAGGGCTCTGCCCCAGCTTTTGCCCCGGCCTGCCTGTGCTGCGCCTTTAGCTGCACACGAGAACAACGGCATTTCTTACCCGCAAGGTAAAAAAGGCTTTAGTGTAGCCTTAGGAATGGCAAGTGCCTAGGCATTAAGTTGAGCGACCACGTATGAGGGAGTCTTTAGAGGTTTCCTCCCCCATGGCGCAGGTGTATTCTCATTCTCGTGCTGAACTGAAAAGTCCGGGCATGGCAAGACTGGCCTGCCTTGTGCAGAGACGAACACAAATGTGGGGCTATGATCCTCTGTGTTCGGAGCTCTGCTTCCGGGTGTGTGGGCCGCCATGAGCCCGCAGCAGCCGCCGAGGACAGTGTGGATTGTGGATGAGTCTGGGCTGGCCCCCCGCCCCCACGTTGGTCTGACAGCGGCAGAAGTGGCGTAGGAGCGGCATCGCCTGAGGGCCCCATGGGGGGCGGGAAGAGAGCCGGGAGTGACTCCGAGCGACACCGGAAGCGATATCCGTAGGGCCCGGAAGGCCAGCGTTGCCATCGAGTTTGGGCGGTAGGAGGCGTCTAAGGTGCTTTGAAAGGTGGAGCTTCTTTGCTCTAGGACAGACTGGGAGAGCTGAGGGTGTCCAATCTGGAGAACAGAAGGCTCCAGGGAGATCTTCGAGCCCCTTGCAGTGCCTGCTGGGGCTCCAAGATAGCTGGGGAGGGACTTTGGAAAAGGGTCTGGACTCGCAGGACAAGGGGGAATAGCTTCAAACTGCCAGAGGGCTGGGATAGATGGGATATTGGAAAGGAATTCTTCCTTGGGTGGGTGCTGAGGCACATGTTGCTCAAAGAGGCTGTGTAGGAGCCCCATGGCAGGAAGCGTCCAGGGCCAGGCTGGAGCGGACATGGAGCAACCTGGACTAGTGGAAAAGTGTCCCTGCCCGTGTCAGGATGTGGGAAGAAGATAATTTGTCTCTAAGGTCGCTTCCAGTCCAAACCATTCTGGGATTCTAGGATTCATGGAAGGCCCTTTTCCAAGTGAAGTGTTGTATCTCTTGGCTCCCAGCTTGTAGTTGCCGGTTCTTCTGGAAGCAGGCGTGGCGAAGCAGCTGTGATGAGCCATGGGTTCTCAATAGGACGAGTGTGATATATTTGCAGAGAGGAAGGCTGCAGACAGATCTTCAAGGTCCAGGTAAAACAAGCAAAGGATTGAATAGAAGCCAAAGATTGGTTGTGTTAGTCAGTTTGCTGGCTGTTGAAATGGCCCCAGGTAATTTTCAACATTTCTAATTTGGATTTGTTTGAGTAAAAAATGAATGTGTTACCTCCAGCGTAGGCTCTCCAATGCATCTCCATGTGCTCCCATCTCTTTGTTGTATATCGGGTTCTATTAACTGAAGACAGAATCATAACACAGTAGTAAAACATTTAGAGGTGTAGTTAGCCAGCTTCAGGAGTTTTCAACTCAGCTGTTGACTTTTCTGGTAACTGTAGGCAAGGCAACACAATCCAGTTACTTCACTTTTCCTCTCTGAGGAAAAGATGATTTTTTTTTTTTTTTTTTTCTCATTTTGAAAATAGCCTTGAATGAAGAGAGTTATGCACGTGGCATGTAGGATTCATTATTTTACCTTTCTCTTCTGTTGTCTTTCGCGTACTAGTCTTTTTAAAATTTTTTTGTCGCTGTTCTCCATTCAGTAGGTTTGAAAGAATTCTAATTGTTGAGATGATGGTTCTTTGAAGGCTCACTTAGCCCACCTTTTGGGTGAAGGAAAGAAGAAGACAAGGTCCTCTAGGAAGAGTAAAAAGCATACTTTCAAGAGGCATTCAGAGATGTCTGCTGATGCCACGCAATTACCGTGTAATCAGCAGAAATGTGTTGGAAAAACACCCATCAGTGACTTCACAAGAAAGCCACACTCAA
This sequence comes from Sturnus vulgaris, assembly GCF_052056855.1. Classification (NCBI taxonomy): domain Eukaryota; kingdom Metazoa; phylum Chordata; class Aves; order Passeriformes; family Sturnidae; genus Sturnus; species Sturnus vulgaris. Next base: position 286,368 of record NW_028276406.1, read on the forward strand.
GACAGGTAAAGAACAGAAGCATAAAACCCCAAAGGTATGAAATGGACAGATTTTCATTGGGAATGAGCAACTCCTGAATTCTTGGTTCTAGAACTAGGGGCTTGTAATAAATAGACTGTCTCCTTGCCAAACGTAAACTTGGTGTCATGAACTGCTCACTGCCCGTTGAAGTGCAGGGCTAGTAGACTAATATTTGCCATGGCAGGCATATTGTATGGCTTTCCTGTTAAAAAGAAATTGGTTTTGCTCATAGCAATCTAGATATGTACCCAGTCTGACACCTATTTTTTAGGCTATATTTCCAAGTAAATGGCTTCCATGATGATGCAGTAAGTTTATGTCATGAACAGGAATGAAGTGATTGCATGCATCCTTTTTTACCCTAAGCCAGCTGCTGAGTAATGAGACAGAGACTCTCACTGACGCCAAGGAGTGCCCGTGCTTTTGGGAAAAGCACTGGGCAGATAAAGCCTATTTCCACATTTCTTGCTAGCGTCTCCTTCAAAGTTCATGGGTTTGTGCATCTTTTAGAGCTGTTCTAGATGTTCTTTGTAGTTTACATGTACTAAATGTAGCAGGTATTGCTTTCATGCCGTCCTACTAGATTTGAAGTTGGGATCTACTCAGGCTTCAATGTCTCAGAAGAAGCAACGTCGATTCTTTGAATTCTACTCTTGAACGTGAGAATGCTACTTATGTAGTTAATGAATTAATTAAATCAAATTCACTTGAATGGAAAAATTGTCTTGTTCATGTAGATTTTTAACTTGGGAAATTGATATTTGAGTTCTACTTTTCATTGTTGTTGCTTTTCTGTATTCTTTGATTGCACAGATAGCAGATGTACTGACCAAGTATTGTGTGAAACTGGAGGAAATGTCCTTCCTCTTGGCAGCTGATGTTCACAAGCTCATTAACGCTAAGGCCATGGTAAATGTTTTACCTGGGGCAAGATAGCAGTCTGAATATTCCTAGAATGTCTTTCTTTCCCCAGATGAAATTCATTTTTTCTGCCTATCAATCACTGAAATATAGAAGAAATTTCTACTTGACGGGGTATTGGTTATCATTTGTGTTCTTTTCTCCCCTCATTTTCTGTAGAAGAGACAATTTTTGGTTTGTTTTTGCATGTTGTATGCTGCTTCTACTTCTGGTTTTGTTTTTTAATACACAGAATATAAACGGAGCACTGCTGGATAATGAGAGGGCAACTGCCAAGCTACTCTTGAATCGAATGAAATCAGAGCTTGAGAAAGAAAAATGGCATCAACTGAAATGGCAAGGGACTGGAAGCTCATGCAAAAGAAGTGTGGAGTTCAGAGTTTCAGGTCAGAAATTTGGCAGTCTTCTTTTGGACAATGAGCAACACCAAGAGGCTAGTGTTCACTTTTGGTTTCTGTTAAAGTAATACTTGATCATTTTTTCTTTCTACGTGATACCACGTATGATATCACATATATCATGTGATTCCATTCTACATATCTACTTTCCATCCTGCAGAGAATTTATGGCAAGTGAAGAAATACAGAATCCCCCAACTGTGAATATGGAAATGGAAAAGTTGATAAAGGAGCAGATGGTACTCAGTGAAGAGAGACTGAAGGTTTTGCAATATATCGGGTATGGCAAAAGAGGGTATAGCATAAAGGAAAACAATTGTTGCTGGAGTTAATGAAGGACTTGGCTACAAAATGCACTTTGCTTCCTGTCAATGTGTGATTGCTAAATGCAGCAGTAAGGCAGGGTCTACATCTATTTCTGTACAGCTCTTTTGAATGGAAAAAATGCATTCTTGATTTTCAGTGCCCCAGCTACACTTAATAGGTGGCGATCAGGCTCTAAAAATGGAGGAATGCAGAAGTAAATCTCGAAACATAGCAGAAATGGGCAAAGAGGGGTGGAGAGCTAGAACTTGGTGTTTTTGTCAAGGCATTTTTTTCTCCATGGCGTGGGATTTTATTTGCGGAATAAATGAAGAGAGGAGTCTGGATAGAAATCTAACGTTGCTACGTTTGAATATCCATCCTGAACACAAGACACATTGGTGTGGGTGCAATGCATTACGATCTTTACAGGGAGGTTTTTTACGGTGGATGTAGGAACCAGGTAGATGACAGTTAGTTCCTTATCGGGCAGTAAACAGTTGGCCTTGAACAACAACAATCTCAGGTTTATTTTCATTGCCAAGATGGCTGTAAATAAAAGAACGCCCAGTAGTATGGATATTCGGATTCATAATTTTATATTTGAAGTACTGACTGGTTTGTATTTTAGGATACCTGACTCTTGTTTCCTGCTTTGATAGCACCCTGTTGCCTCCAACACGTGCCAAATCTGATGGAAACGAATGGTGCAGAACTCTGGAGAATTGAAACAAAAGTCTAGGTAGGTCGGGAAATCCTAAGAACAGTCTGGAATTCAAGCAATATTTTCTTTTCTCCTGGGCAACGATGAGGCAGACGGTTGCTTTGAGAGTGCATGTTTGCTCTATTCTTTGTTCCGTGTGTTGCCACATACCTTCTCAGTTGCTTGGAGGTGGCAGTAAGAGCCAAAGAAGCTGCCTGTGGCATGGCTTTCCTTTGGCCAGTACAAACACCTGTGCATGGGGAGATCTAGCAGGAACTGGCTCGGTTAGAATGAATCTGGGGGAAATCAAATGTTAATTTTGACGTGGATCCCTTCTCAGTCATACAAAAATACTCCTTTTTAACTCCTGGAGAAGAAGAGGGGAAGTATGAGAAGAAGAGGGGAAGTATTGGAGATACTTCCTTTCTCTGTGTCCTTGCAGCATGCCTTCCCGCTCTGTGTCTGCCTTCTCTTGCTCCAGAGCACATCCAGTTGGGATGTTTGTAGCCTGTATGGTAGCAAAGAAGTTGGTAGCGATTGTTAAGTACCTTGCTACTTTGAAGCGTAATGATAAACAGCTGTGTATGAAAATGTCTTGATTTCTTTGGCTGGTAATGTCTGGTGTCTGTAGGCACTGCTGGCATCTGTTCCGTGTGCTGAGATTCAGCACATGGCCTCTGTCATGTTTCCATGTCACACTGCACTGTGAAAGATGGGAATTTTGACTGTGGTCTGTTCCGTATCATTCAGACAGCCCTAATGTGGAGTGCGTGGAGAAAATGAGCATCCAGTATGAGCTGGTCGAGGGCAAATGTCAGGAGAAAGGGCAGATGTGCAAGTTGAGTGCCACAGCTTTTGGCTGTGATAGCCGTGGTCCAATGTGTCATTAAGAGTAAAGTGCGTCTGAGGATGCACCAGACAGTGAGATAACAAGTGGAATTCCTTTTTAACCTCCTCCTTACTCTGTTCAAAAAGTAAGCCATCCGTTTGGTTTCACAGTAGTAGTCGGTATTTGTGCTTGAAATGTGGAAAAGCCGTAACAAATGCCAGTAATGAAGGGAGTGCTGTCCTACATGAATGTGGAAGATGCAAGGAGCCTCAGCCCTTGTGCTAAATCTGTCTTATCTTGGGAAAGAAATTCCACCTCTGCCTCAATTTCTCCCTTTGTGTCCAACCAGATGGTATTGTTTAGTAATCTAATATGGCATGTGGGAGGCTGAATCTATCTCTGTCCATCACAAGAAAAGAAACACTACGTTTAGCCAGGCTCTCTGAAAGCCACACAGTATTTCTTCTGTGCATGTCAATAATTTGTTCTTCTTTTCCTTCAGATGACCCTGTTGGATGTGAACATTTGCACAGCAGAAGATGCTGAAGTTGTGCACTCCAACATGCTTCAGATGACTGAGAAACGAAAATGTAGGTTTGAAGAAGAAGTGGAGCACGTGGATGTACGTTTCTTTTATTTGATGACATATATCTTCATCACTCCTTGGGATTAGTCTGTTCTTCCTGTGCTCCCACCTGCAATGCCTTCTGCGTGGTAGGCTATTGATGTCACCTTAGAAAGAGGTCCATAGTGTGACAAAACACTCCAGAGAAACAGTTTGGTGTGGAAGAGTTTCATGTGGAAGTGTTCATAATTCTTGTGTTTATTATTTGTAATAGAAATAGATTGTATTTTTATGATCATTTCTATCTGAAATACATAGGATAGCGATGAATGACGTATGGCCCAGTCTGCTTAAGATCAGACTTCAGGAAGAGCTGGAAATGATCTCCCAAATGTCTTCCAATCTTTTCTATACATAAAAAAAGTCGGGCAGTTGTTTCTAAAGGGATAAATTATAGAATGTGATTTGGTGCTTTATGGTGCCAGAATAAACAGAAGTTTTGAGAATCCGCATTCTTACCAGTTTACTTGGAGACTGATTTTTTTTTACTCTCCAGATAGAAGACGCCATGTTGGATACCAGTCGTAAAATTCCAGGCAGCCTTTTATCATGTTACATATCCTCTTACTCATTCATTTCACCTTCCAGCAGTTTAGAAAGAACTTGTTCACTTGAATGTTTTTCTTTGGAGTGATTTGAAGGAGACGGCTAAATGGCCATAATCCAGGTAGAAACATAAAAACAAGGGTGTGCTATAAAGACAGGACTTCTTAATGCAAAGAGCCCTCTGAAATTCAAAATACCTGCTATAAAATTAAAAATGTAATCTTTGACTTTTAGATGGGAATTTCTCCTCTTCAGTTTCATTCTGTCAGGTGCATTTTTGCTAACTGCTTGATTCACGCTGAATGGACAGTCCTGTCTTATTGTTGGTATGGCAACAGCGATAGAGATCACTGCTGCTTTCTGTAGAAAGTGGCTGCAAGTTGCTATGACGAGATCTTGTGCAGGTCTAGAGTCTGATTGGATGTGAGGTTCTCATTGTTTCAGAACACCAACTTGGGGTGGCAGTGTCAGAGGTGTTCATTATCTAGGAAGATTTTCATAGGCGATGAGTTTTGCTGAGGTAGCTTTCTCTTCTGGGTGTAGAAGATATGTGCATAATTAACTTCCTTGAATCCTAAAGAGCTGGGGAGATTTTAGTATCTACGAAACCATTTTTACTAGCTTTTTTATGTGGCCTTAGATGATGAAAGTGATCTGGATACAATCTTAGAAAAAAGGCAAACGGTGAGCTGTGAGGAAGAGCTGAAGGAGTATTTGGAGAACACCCTTTCTTCTTGAGATCAACTTAGAACAAGGTATGAATTTGGTATGTTTTGTAAACTTAAAAGGTAGAGCATCTTTGAACATTGGTTGTACTACTTAGGCCTTGTTTTAATGCTGTTGTGTGAAGGTATGGAAAAAGAGTGCTTTTCACTTCATGTAAGAATATAGAATAATGTCCCTACTGAACAAGGTTAAGGCAAATAATGCCCACGGTTTAGGAATGGGACAAAGGAAGACTGCTATCATTCAAAAACCATAGCACATCAGTATTACTGTGCATACCGTCACATCCATGCCTTATTCAGAAGGTAAAAGTAGTAGTGCAGATTCTTGGATCACCGGAATCAGAAGTTGGTCTGCACCATCATCTCTTCACTCATAGATTTGATCTCATTCAAAGTTCTAGGAACTCAGACGTTTAAGACAGCCAAGCACCGGCAACTTTAAAAACCATCTAAAAATGGGTACAATACCGCTCTCCTTCCTGAAGATCTTAGCAGCAGCTCTGAAGCCGTAGAGGAAGCAGCACTGTTCACACACCCAGGAGGTCTTTCCTACCTGCTCGATCAGAGGCACATTAGAAGAGCAGTGTGGACCTGAGGGGCAGATGCACATACCTTCACACACCTCGCAGTGGGACTGTGGTTAGAGCTGGAGGTTTGATACTCTTCCTAATAATTTGAGCCGTTAAAACAAAGCCAGAGGTAACAGACCAAGTGAAAATACAATGCCAGGTTGCGGAAAGAGAATGTTACCTATCTGAACTCGTACAAAAATTCCCCATCATTCTCTTTGTTTAGGAGACCAAGCCAATGTCCGTGTAAATGAAAACAAGTGTGAATATTGATTTTTCTTGAATCAAGACTCAGCTTTATGTCCAAGTCAAAGGCAAATAAACCAGAAAGGCTCCGCTGAGCACAGTGCAGAACTAACATGGAAGACAGTCATTTGACCTCTTATGTAAGCAGTGTTGGTGTGGTTCCCCATCCAAAAGGAAGGATGTCAAATGCTTCTTTGGAAATATTTTAACTTCTCTGCGTTTCTTTCTTTGTAATGAACTAATCTCTAACAAGCCAGGACGTGATTGTGTTCAGTAGAAACAGATCAATGGCAACATTTAGCCTAAAGGTTTTATGAGATTGATCAGGAAGTTCGATTTAGATTTAAAGGCACTGTAGTCATATTTAATTTTATTTCTCTCCGCACTTGAGTCTCTTAAACAGGGACCTTCAATTGGACAGGAACGGGACACTGAAGCAAATTGTAATGGATGACGTAATGGCTTACCCAGAAGCATTTTGTGGGAATTGATTTCTTCTAGGTATCCATCAGCCAGCATTTTAGTGTGAAGGGAATCTTCAAACAGGTAAAACAAAAATTCCCGTTGGTTTCAAACCTGACTGCTATATTAATTTTTCACTTTGGAGAAAATTTTCATGACCTTTAAAATTCAGACTGTATCAAGTATTGTTTCAGCCATTGAAGAAAGTGCTTTTGATGGAGATAGGAGAGGGAAACCAAAACATTTCTCAGAGCCACACTTTGAGCTCTGTCCTTGTTACAAACGGCACTTGAGCAAATGCATTTGCCTTTGGAACAGAAAACGACAAGGTAACAGGCTTATCATTACGGATTTGAGTGTTCCAGGTTCTTTAGGTAGTAAGTGATCTATTCAAGATGATCTCTTCCTGAAATAGATCCATTTTGAGAAGGGATATGGATTTCTTAGAAGAAGGCAAATCCCTATGTTAAAACGGTGTGGTGGGTGTTTTTTGTTGTTGTTGTTTTGCTTTTAGAACTTGCAAGGCACAATCGACTTCATAGCTGGAGATGCAGATAAGACCACGACATTCCAAACAGGTGTTTCTTTTTGGTTGTTTTTCAATCTGTCTATCTTTGGATTGTAACCAGTAGAACTGTGCTTGAACTGGAAAGAAGTAGCGGAGGTTTCAGAAGTGGAGCATGCGGTGGAACAGTAAGCTGAGAGCATTGTGCAAGGAGAGGAAAGAGGGGAAAATGGTAAGAGTTTCCTGAGTCGGAAGGGACCCCTAGGGATCGTCAAAGTCCAACTCCTGGCCCTGCACAGACACTCCAACAGTCCCACCCTCTGCATCCCTGAGAGCATTGGCCAAACGCTCCTGGATCTCTGGCAGCCTTGGGGCTGTGCCCATTGCCTGGAGAACCTATTCAGTGCCCGACCAGCCTCTGAGGAAAAAAACCTTTCCCTGATAGCCAGCCTAATCGTCCCCTGACACAGCTCCTGGCATTCCCTTGGCTCCTGTCCCTGGTCGCAGAGAGCAGAGAGCAAAGCTGTCCCTGTGCTGCCCTTGGGAGGAGCTGAGAGGTCCCAAGTGAGGTGTGAGCTCAGTGTCCTCTCTGCAGCTGAACCAAATGCCCTGAGCCACTCTTTGTATGGCTTTCCCTCCAGCCTCTTCGCTATCCCTGTGTCCCTCCTTTGGACATTTCTCCAATAGCCTGAGGTCTTTCTGACGCTGTGGCATCCAAAATTGCCCCCAGGGCTTGAAGAGAGCGCAGTCCCAGCCCAGAGCAGAGCGGGACAATCGCCTCTCTCGAGCGAGCGGTGCCAGAAGATAGGGACAGTTGTCAAAAAATCAGCTGGAGAAAGAAATCTAACAGAGAAACGGGTGATCTTGGCACAGGAAATGGAAGAAGCAGAGGAAGAAGAAGATGAGGAGAGGATTCCTTGTAAAAGTGAAGAAAATGAGCATGCAGAACAGGGACTAAGCATTATGCAGGTAAGTGAGCAAGAGAATAAGTTTGAAAGTGAAGGCAGTTTTGTCCAAAAGAAGGAGGAATAGGAAGTCTTTTTGCTGAGAATGAATAGAAAGTTTTTTTGCATTTAGTTTGTATACGAAGCGCACAGGGCTCTAGATCCTTTTGTGGGAAAATGGAGTGTGTAAAGTTGCCAATCATTTTGGAGCGAATTTGGAGGTTTTTGGGGTCCCAGGTGAATTTTGGGTTGAATTCTGGGGATTTGGGAGTGCCCAGGTGAATTGGGGGGGGCGGGGCGGGGCGGGGATTTGGGGAGATCCAGGTGAGTTTTGAGGGGTCCCAGGTTGATTTTGGGGGAGAATTTGTGGAATTTTGGGGGATCCCGGGTAGCGAGGTTTGGGGTGAATTTGTGGAATGTGGGGAGTCCCAGTTGAATTTTAGGGGGAATTTGTGGAATTCTAGGGATCTCAGGGGAATTTTGGGGTGAATTTGGTGAATTTTAGGGTATACGTGTGAATTTTAGGGTTCTCAGGTGAGTTTTGGGAATGCCAGACGTATTTTGGGGTGAATTCTGTCGATTTTGGGGTATCCAGGTGAGCATTTGGAAGTCGTGGGAGAATTTTGGGATGAATTTGGGGGGATGCAGGTGGATTTTCCGGGGAATTTTGGTGATTTTTGGGAGTCCCAGATGGGTCTGGGAGTGAATTTGGTGGATTTGGGGGTATCTGGGAGGGTTTTGAGGGGGATTGGAGACATTTTGGAGTGAATTTGGGAGGTGTTGGGGGGACTGGGTCTTGGGGGTGATTTGAGGGGTTTTGGGGGTTGCAGGTGGGATTTTGGGGTGAAGCCCTGGGATTTGGGGGTCCCCCGTGAATTTTGGGGTGAATTTGTGGGCTTTTGGGAGTTGCCAGGTGAGTGCTGAGCGTCCCAGGGGGGACTTCGGGGTGAATTTTGGGGATTTGGGGTTTCCCAGGTGAATTTCTGAGGTGGAAAGGTTCAAAAAGGGTTTTTTTTGAAAACAAGTTAAAGCCAGAAGGTTATTGAAAATTAATAGATGTGATGCAAGTAGGTAATATGCAGACAATACACAGCGAGACAAATCATGGGAAAAATACAGTGGTAACACATGAGTGTGTGAGGATGGGATCAGTATAGCTAAGGCTCAGTTGAAGCTGAATTTGGAAAAGCATGCCAAAACTAAGAATAATAAAGGCACCTACGGGTATTTCAGTGGGAAAAGGAAGATGAAAAGAAACCTATCACACCTCCCCTATTCCCCCCCCCCCCCCCCCCACCCCCATAAGCCAGACAGGACTAGTGACAACAGACAAGGAGAAGGCTGAGGTACTCAACAAGTGTTGGTCTCAATTTTTACTGCCAGTCACTATTTCCACATCTCTCAGGTTATTGGACTGGTGGACTTGATTCTAACCCATAGTATCAGGTCAGCTTTCAGACCACTTGAGGAACCTGAGCATGCAAGACCATGGGACCCACCCAGAGGCATGTCAGGGCCCTGAGAGAACTGGCAGCTGTAGTTGCTAAGGTGCTTTCTCCATCATATTTGAGAAATCAAGGTAACCAGCTGAAGTCTCCAGACACTGTGTTGTATTGACTCCAGTCCTCTTGGTCTTTTTTGTAAATCTTAGAGCTCTGAGTCAATTTCTGCAGAGGATTCCCAATGCAGTTTCAAAAATGGAATCTTTGTTACTGGTCCTCATGTTGATCTTGGATATTTCCATTTTCTGCACTCCTTTATTTTCGAAACATTTGTAATGACTGAAAAGAAAGCTGAGACGAGGCATTATGCTCTTTCCAGTGATAGAAATGGACCAGTATTCTTTTCAGACAAATATAATTTTTGCTGTGTCTAAGCACATGTGCATACCTGTGTTTGATTTATGTGTCCAGGTTTTGGCAATGGGGCAGCCACAGGGCCGTCCTGAGACAATGGCCCAGGTGCTGCCCTGTCCCGCTTTCTTCCAACTGGCTCCACTTCAGGATGTCCTCCCTGCTGAGAGAAGAGGCTGGGACAGCACCTTTAGAAATGTGACTTTCTGGGGTTTTTTTTGTTTTGTTTTGTTTTGTTATTTTTAAAGTTACTAAAAACCTTCACCCTGATTTTTTGTGTTGGGTTTGGGGTTTTTTTTCAGTTTTGGGTGGGTTTTTTGGTGGGCTTTTTTGGGGGCTTTTTTTGTCTCTTTGGGGATTATTGGTTGGGGGGTTCTGTGTGTTTGTTTGGTCTGCTTTTTTTGTTTGTTTGTTTGTTTGTTTGTTTGTTTATTACGGTTTTGTAGAGTTTTTTAAGCAAATTGATTGGAAAACTGAATAGTCCTCCACTATAGTCTCCTGGATTCACCTGAGACTCTTCCTAGGCATCTCCCTGATCCTTTTTGCAATGAGTCTCACATCATTCTCCTGAAGAAACTGTCTGCTTATGGTTTGCATGGGTGGGCTGTTTGCTGGGTGACAAACTGGGTGATGGCCAGGCCCACAGAGTGGTGGGAAATAGAGTTCATCCAGCTGGTCCCCAAGGCTCAGTCTTGGGCCCAGTCCTGTTTAATATCTTGCTCAGTGTTCTGGACAAGGGCATAGAGTACACGCCCAGGAAGTTCACAGATGATGCAAAATTGGCTGGTAGTGTTTTTTTCTTCTGGAGGACAGCAGGCTCTGCTTCTTCTTCCTCCTGTTCTGAGGTCGCTGCTCCCTCTTCATCCCTCATTAAGTGTGCTGATTTTGTCACTTGGATGAGAAAACAAACAATTTTAGCAACAATACTAGTGGCAGGGTACAAGAAAGGAAGAGTTCACACGAATCCCCCCCCCCCCCCCCCCCGCCCAACAACAGAAAATACCTGATGGCTCCTCTGCCCAGCTTACTGACTACACCGGAACCCATTGTCCCCCAAAGATACTCCCTTCTCCCTTCCCCCAGCCATGATGTGAGATGGAATAGAATAACTAAGATTAAGATTCTCCCTATGGAACTCCATCATACTTCGATTCTGGGAAAAAAAATTTCTTGAAGTTCTATCATTTCAGATCATTTGAATTTGAATTTGCATACTAAAAAGTCTAGCCAGAAACTCATGACAATATTAATAGCCCATTCTAGAATGTCCGAGATGATAGACACTTCTTTCAAGAGAATGTGATACCTCACGTGACTTCTCCAGAATTTAAATGAACAGCGGGAGTAGTCTACAAGATTCTTGCTGCCATCTGGATTTCCTGGTATTTGGCTGGTCTATGTAAACCAACCAGCTATTCAGCAGAGGGAATATTAGTGTGATACTTGATGGTATGTGAGATGGAACACAGTAATTTATGGCTTTTTGCATAGTGATGAAGCTGTAAAGAAAGCTCCGTAATGCTCAGACAAGGAGGCTGCTGGACTTCAAGCAGCAAAGGCCCAAAACGAACCAGTGAAAAGGTGTCATTGAAAAAAAAAAAAAAAGCCAGGTGGGGAGCAAAGTGATACTTAAGGGCAGTTTACTGAAAGAGGGAATCTAGTGAAAAAAAAAGTCCAAGAGTGAAGGAATAACAGAGAAAATGAAACTAAGGAAGGAAATCAATCTCAGCTAATCATTTCAGAAGCTAACAAGTTGTCATTGCAATGATGCATAAAGTGAGAAAAAATAAATATGTCTGCGCCAAAATCTGAAATATGAACTTTACTGCATTCTGTCTTCCACGGAATCATACAACAGTCTGTGATTAAAGATCATGTAGTCCAACTTCCTTGCCAGGTAGATCTTACAGTAGATCAAATTGCTCAAGACTAGCCAAACTGATAAGGAGCACTCTCAATGATGGGGCATCCACAACTTCTCTGGAACACCCGTTTGAGTGTCTCACCAGCTTCATTGTAGAAAAGTTTTTCCTTTTAGCCAATCTAAACCTAGTCTCAGTTTGAAAGCATGGCCCCTTATCCTGTCTCTGCAAACTTTCCTAAAAAGTCTTTCTCCATTTGTCTTATACCCTCTTTACATATTCAAAGGCCACAATACTGTCTCTCCAGAAACCTCTCTTCTCCAGGCTAAAAGATCCTACTTTTCACAAGAACCAGGTCATAAACTGAGATGGAAGACATCTCAGGAGATCAGATCATCCAACAGCTCAGCGTAAGAATAGCTCTGAAGTCAGATCAACTAGCTTAGGGCTGTGTCTGTTTGAATTTTGAAAATTAGCAGGACTTGAAATGCTTCAAGGAAGAGAACTCTGGGTGGCTCCAGAAACAGCCTGAGAAACTCGAGCAAACTCGAAACCTCAGAAACTACCACTGCTTTCTCTCCCTCAGCCCAAGCAGTCCCAAAGAAGAAGCGTTCCCAGCAGGCTGGGATAGCACACATATACACTACATATACGTGACAGGCATCGCCAGCAGCCACATCCTGCTCCTTTCTGTGGCTGGCAAGAGTGAGACTGGATGTTTACATGTGGGCAACCTGGGTCCCTCCAGCAGCTCACACACTCAGCCTGCCCAGTGACCCCACTGAATTCCAGTATTAGCAGTGTGCCAAGGCCACAGCACTATTCTGCTTGCTGGCACAGACCATCACACGCCTCCTAAATCAGTCAGGACTCCCCTGGTCCCACAGCCAGCACCCCACTTGCCCTCCGCCAGGCCACTGCCATTGTTCACCAACTTCTCCACTTTGATCTTTGCTGGTGCTCTCAACACTGGCACACCCAGATGTTCTGCAGCTGTTGTCTCCTGGTGGAAAGGACTTGTAAAGCCATGTTTCCTAACAGGACTTCCACAACCTTTCAAAGCAACCTTTACTGGGGTATGAACAATCTCATTCAAATGTCAACATTTCTTTTCCCGTATGTGAAATCAGAATTTCCTTCTTCCGGGCATGCCCAAAACAAGGCACAAACTACATTGTGCCTTCTGTTTCACATGCTGACTCGTTTGTAAACAATGCTAGGAGAATACCTGTTTTGATCCAAGCTAATCTCTGGCCCTTATAGTGCTTTCGGTAGTTAGTTTTGCTTTGTTATTTACTTGATGTCCCATTGAATTGTTGAATCATAAACAGACTACCTGTCTGTATAGCAGCATAGCAGTGATGAATAAATGCAAGAGAAGGAGCAAGGTGATTGTTTGCTAGACTCTTCCTAGAAACTGAGAAATCTGTTACTTAATGCTGACCACAGCAGATGGAGGAAGCATCCTACATGATGTCAAAGCAATGAAGCTGTAATCACTTTTATGATTACAGTCAAGGCACTGCTTTTGCCACCATAAGTGGAGTGCAGGGAATCTTAAAAGACGACACTCTAACTGTTGTCCATGCTCACTGAGAAAATAATGCTTTTACAGCAGAGCAGGTCTCACCGCAGCTAAATCATGGCTTCAACTGTACACCGCCTTCAAAAAGCCCACAAAAACACAAATGAAAGGATTTGGAACCCAAGGGAATCTCGGATTGTGACATCAGCTCACTCTGGATTCTTTCCAAATTCTCAATTCCATTTTCTTCCGAGCCAATTTTCCCATCTAACTTGAGATGTAATTTATGGATTTCCAACACATCTAGTTACCTTAGAATTAGATTGCCACTAGCCAAAAAGACAGAAACAAGCAGTTAAGTGAAGACTGAAACCATGGGTGTTTAGAACAGCAAAACTTGGGCGAAACTATTCTTAAGAAAACCAAAACTTTTAGGACTTACCCATGTATTTTTGGAGGTGGAAAAAGTTTTACATCGAAAAGTCCCTAGGGAACTCTTTTCAGTGCCTGGAGAGCCGCTGTCGCTCGCCTTTCAAGGACCTATTCGTCACAGCAGAGGCAGCAGAGCACAAGATGGCCGACGAGAAGGGGCAGTGTAGAACTCTCTGTCTGTCTGTGTCTCTACTCAGTGTAGAACGTCTCTATCCTGGCACATTTTCGAGTGCGATACTTCCCTCCGGGTCTTCGGTCCTTGCGAAGCTCTATGTACTGTGAGCGCTGCTACTTGCAGCTGAGAAAGACCGTGGAGCTAGCGGCGAATTCGGAGAGCGCTGAGCACGTAGTCAAGAAGCGAGACGTGTCCCTGCAACGCGGTGCTAATAGCAGCTTCCTCGCGGCGGGGGGGAGCTCCGGCCACAAGGCATTCTCGTCCTGGCAACGGATCTCTGTGAAGGGGGTAGGCGAAAAGCTTTCGTTTTCCATTCGAACTGCGAGAGAGGCAGACTGTTGCACGGAGCTCTGAGAACAAAGGTGCACGCCCTAGGCGGGCTTGGGCAGAAGCAGCGTTCTCTAGCTCTTGGCTGCCGGCGCACTTGTGGTTGTGTGGCGCCCTTGCAGCGGCTTCTGGCCGCCGGCAAGTGAAAGCAGCGCCAGGCGTGGGCGAGGGCGGTGAACGAAGCAGCACTCGTCCCGTGCTTGTGTGCACCACGTTACAGGCTACTAGGAGAGGAAGGTGGTTGACTCTCGCTTGCCCTCCCAAGTGCCCTTAGCAGTCGGAAGGAGCAAGCTGAAGCACTGCTGCTTGTGCTGCTCCTTGGTTCCCTTGCAGCCCGCTGTGAAAGCATTGGCGGTCGCTTCTAGGCGCCGAGTTGCACACAGCACCACGGTAAGTGCCGCGGAGAAGGGAAATCCAGAGTGCAGCGAGGAGCTGGACGTGGCTAACGCGCAGTAAGGAGAAGGTGAACCTAGGCACTGCCTCTTCAATCTGGCCGCCTCTGCTCTGGTAACAACTTTCGCAAGTCGGCAGAGGGAGCTGCGAGTATGTAGAACGGAGGGCAGCGAGACGCCGTGTGTTATGCGCCCTTTCAGGGCTGCTGCCAGGGGGCTAGTTTAAGTACGCTTTTTTCTTCCTCGCGTCCTTCTCGCTTCGCTCTAGCTGCATGGAGTACAGTACAGCGAAGGAGTGAGGAGGGGCAGTGCCGCAGCTTTGGCCCTGGCGTGCAACGGCTGTGTGCTGCTTTTCCAAGCAGAAAGACCACTGAGAAGTGAAAGCGATAGTGAAGGAGCTCTTTGACTGCTCGTGTGCTCTTCGCTGCACTGCGCCGCTGGCAAGCGGCTTCGTTCTTCGCCTTCTGCCGTCCGGCGAGAGCTGAACTCCAGCGGTCAGTTGCAGCTCTGCCCAACAGCGTGTTCTCAGTTCTGCGGGCAAGCACGCCCTCTTGCCTTGGCCCCGAGAGCAAAGTCCCGAGCGAGCACTCGACTCAGTGCAATGCACCCAGAAAGACGCTCTCGCTCGCCTTTCAAGGAGCGATTCCTAACAGCAGAAGCAGCAGAGGCACAAACTGGACGACGAGAGGGGACAACGTAGAACACGTCTCTGTCCTGGCACATTTTCGTGCGCGATACTTCCCTCCGGGTCTTCGGGCCTTGCGAAGCTCTGTGTACTGCGAGCGCTGCTACTCGCAGCTGAGAAGGACCGTGGAGCTAGCGGCGAATTCGGAGAGCTCTTCGCTGCACTGCGCCGCTCGCAAGCGGCTTCGTTCTTCGCCTTCTGCCGTCCGGCGAGAGCTGAACTCCAGCGGTCAGTTGCAGCTCTGCCCAACAGCGTGTTCTCGGCTCTGCGGGCAAGCACGCCCTCTTGCCTTGGCCCCGAGAGCAAAGTCCCGAGCGAGCACTCGACTCAGTGCAATGCACCCGGAAGGACGCTCTCGCTCGCCTTTCAAGGAGCGATTCCTAACAGCAGAAGCAGCAGAGGCACAAACTGCACGACGAGAGGGGACAACGTAGAACACGTCTCTGTCCTGGCACATTTGCGTGTGCGATACTTCCCTCCGGCTCTTCGGGCCTTACGAAGCTCTGTGTACTGCGAGCGCTGCTACTCGCAGCTGAGAAGGACCGTGGAGCTAGCGGCGAATTCGGAGAGCTCTTCGCTGCACTGCGCCGCTCGCAAGCGGCTTCGTTCTTCGCCTTCTGCCGTCCGGCGAGAGCTGAACTCCAGCGGTCAGTTGCAGCTCTGCCCAACAGCGTGTTCTCAGTTCTGCGGGCAAGCACGCCCTCTTGCCTTGGCCCCGAGTGCAAAGTCCCGAGCGAGCACTCGACTCAGTGCAATGCACCCGGAAGGACGCTCTCGCTCGCCTTTCAAGGAGCGATTCCTAACAGCAGAAGCAGCAGAGGCACAAACTGGACGACGAGAGGGGACACCGTAGAACACGTCTCTGTCCTGGCACATTTGCGTGCGCGATACTTCCCTCCGGGTCTTCGGGCCTTGCGAAGCTCTGTGTACTGCGAGCGCTGCTACTCGCAGCTGAGAAGGACCGTGGAGCTAGCGGCGAATTCGGAGAGCTCTTCGCTGCACTGCGCCGCTCGCAAGCGGCTTCGTTCTTCGCCTTCTGCCGTCCGGCGAGAGCTGAACTCCAGCGGTCCGTTGCAGCTCTGCCCAACAGCGTGTTCTCGGTTCTGCGGGCAAGCACGCCCTCTTGCCTTGGCCGCGAGAGCAAAGTCCCGAGCGAGCACTCGACTCAGTGCAATGCACCCGGAAGGACGCTCTCGCTCGCCTTTCAAGGAGCGATTCCTAACAGCAGAAGCAGCAGAGGCACAAACTGCACGACGAGAGGGGACAACGTAGAACACGTCTCTGTCCTGGCACATTTTCGTGTGCGATACTTCCCTCCGGCTCTTCGGGCCTTGCGAAGCTCTGTGTACTGCGAGCGCTGCTACTCGCAGCTGAGAAGGACCGTGGAGCTAGCGGCGAATTCGGAGAGCTCTTCGCTGCACTGCGCCGCTCGCAAGCGGCTTCGTTCTTCGCCTTCTGCCGTCCGGCGAGAGCTGAACTCCAGCGGTCAGTTGCAGCTCTGCCCAACAGCGTGTTCTCGGTTCTGCGGGCAAGCACGCCCTCTTGCCTTGGCCGCGAGAGCAAAGTCCCGAGCGAGCACTCGACTCAGTGCAATGCACCCGGAAGGACGCTCTCGCTCGCCTTTCAAGGAGCGATTCCTAACAGCAGAAGCAGCAGAGGCACAAACTGCACGACGAGAGGGGACAACGTAGAACACGTCTCTGTCCTGGCACATTTTCGTGAGCGATACTTCCCTCCGGCTCTTCGGGCCTTGCGAAGCTCTGTGTACTGCGAGCGCTGCTACTCGCAGCTGAGAAGGACCGTGGAGCTAGCGGCGAATTCGGAGAGCTCTTCGCTGCACTGCGCCGCTCGCAAGCGGCTTCGTTCTTCGCCTTCTGCCGTCCGGCGAGAGCTGAACTCCAGCGGTCCGTTGCAGCTCTGCCCAACAGCGTGTTCTCGGTTCTGCGGGCAAGCACGCCCTCTTGCCTTGGCCGCGAGAGCAAAGTCCCGAGCGAGCACTCGACTCACTGCAATGCACCCGGAAGGACGCTCTCGCTCGCCTTTCAAGGAGCGATTCCTAACAGCAGAAGCAGCAGAGGCACAAACTGCACGACGAGAGGGGACAACGTAGAACACGTCTCTGTCCTGGCACATTTGCGTGTGCGATACTTCCCTCCGGCTCTTCGGGCCTTGCGAAGCTCTGTGTACTGCGAGCGCTGCTACTCGCAGCTGAGAAGGACCGTGGAGCTAGCGGCGAATTCGGAGAGCTCTTCGCTGCACTGCGCCGCTCGCAAGCGGCTTCGTTCTTCGCCTTCTGCCGTCCGGCGAGAGCTGAACTCCAGCGGTCCGTTGCAGCTCTGCCCAATAGCGTGTTCTCGGTTCTGCGGGCAAGCACGCCCTCTTGCCTTGGCCCCGAGAGCAAAGTCCCGAGCGAGCACTCGACTCAGTGCAATGCACCCGGAAAGACGCTCTCGCTCGTCTTTCAAGGAGCGATTCCTAACAGCAGAAGCAGCAGAGGCACAAATTGCATGACGAGAAGGGACAATGTAGAACACGTCTCTGTCCTGGCACATTTTCGTGTGCGATACTTCCCTCCGGGTCTTCGGGCCTTGCGAAGCTCTGTGTACTGCGAGCGCTGCTACTCGCAGCTGAGAAGGACCGTGGAGCTAGCGGCGAATTCGTAGAGCTCTTCGCTGCACTGCGCCGCTCGCAAGCGCCTTCGTTCTTCGCCTTCTGCCGTCCGGCGAGAGCTGAACTCCAGCGGTCAGTTGCAGCTCTGCCCAACAGCGTGTTCTCGGTTCTGCGGGCAAGCACGCCCTCTTGCCTTGGCCGCGAGAGCAAAGTCCCGAGCGAGCACTCGACTCAGTGCAATGCACCCGGAAGGACGCTCTCGCTCGCCTTTCAAGGAGCGATTCCTAACAGCAGAAGCAGCAGAGGCACAAACTGCACGACGAGAGGGGACAACGTAGAACACGTCTCTGTCCTGGCACATTTGCGTGTGCGATACTTCCCTCCGGCTCTTCGGGCCTTGCGAAGCTCTGTGTACTGCGAGCGCTGCTACTCGCAGCTCAGAAGGACCGTGGAGCTAGCGGCGAATTCGGAGAGCTCTTCGCTGCACTGCGCCGCTCGCAAGCGCCTTCGTTCTTCGCCTTCTGCCGTCCGGCGAGAGCTGAACTCCAGCGGTCCGTTGCAGCTCTGCCCAACAGCGTGTTCTCGGTTCTGCGGGCAAGCACGCCCTCTTGCCTTGGCCCCGAGAGCAAAGTCCCGAGCGAGCACTCGACTCAGTGCAATGCACCCGGAAGGACGCTCTCGCTCGCCTTTCAAGGAGCGATTCCTAACAGCAGAAGCAGCAGAGGCACAAACTGCACGACGAGAGGGGACAACGTAGAACACGTCTCTGTCCTGGCACATTTGCGTGTGCGATACTTCCCTCCGGCTCTTCGGGCCTTGCGAAGCTCTGTGTACTGCGAGCGCTGCTACTCGCAGCTGAGAAGGACCGTGGAGCTAGCGGCGAATTCGGAGAGCTCTTCGCTGCACTGCGCCGCTCGCAAGCGCCTTCGTTCTTCGCCTTCTGCCGTCCGGCGAGAGCTGAACTCCAGCGGTCAGTTGCAGCTCTGCCCAACAGCGTGTTCTCAGTTCTGCGGGCAAGCACGCCCTCTTGCCTTGGCCCCGAGAGCAAAGTCCCGAGCGAGCACTCGACTCAGTGCAATGCACCCGGAAGGACGCTCTCGCTCGCCTTTCAAGGAGCGATTCCTAACAGCAGAAGCAGCAGAGGCACAAACTGCACGACGAGAAGGGACAACGTAGAACACGTCTCTGTCCTGGCACATTTGCGTGTGCGATACTTCCCTCCGGCTCTTCGGGCCTTGCGAAGCTCTGTGTACTGCGAGCGCTGCTACTCGCAGCTGAGAAGGACCGTGGAGCTAGCGGCGAATTCGGAGAGCTCTTCGCTGCACTGCGCCGCTCGCAAGCGGCTTCGTTCTTCGCCTTCTGCCGTCCGGCGAAGGCTGAACTCCAGCGGTCCGTTGCAGCTCTGCCCAACAGCGTGTTCTCGGTTCTGCGGGCAAGCACGCCCTCTTGCCTTGGCCCCGAGAGCAAAGTCCCGAGCGAGCACTCGACTCAGTGCAATGCACCCGGAAGGACGCTCTCGCTCGCCTTTCAAGGAGCGATTCCTAACAGCAGAAGCAGCAGAGGCACAAACTGCACGACGAGAGGGGACAACGTAGAACACGTCTCTGTCCTGGCACATTTGCGTGTGCGATACTTCCCTCCGGCTCTTCGGGCCTTGCGAAGCTCTGTGTACTGCGAGCGCTGCTACTCGCAGCTGAGAAGGACCGTGGAGCTAGCGGCGAATTCGGAGAGCTCTTCGCTGCACTGCGCCGCTCGCAAGCGGCTTCGTTCTTCGCCTTCTGCCGTCCGGCGAGAGCTGAACTCCAGCGGTCCGTTGCAGCTCTGCCCAACAGCGTGTTCTCAGTTCTGCGGGCAAGCACGCCCTCTTGCCTTGGCCCCGAGAGCAAAGTCCCGAGCGAGCACTCGACTCAGTGCAATGCACCCGGAAGGACGCTCTCGCTCGCCTTTCAAGGAGCGATTCCTAACAGCAGAAGCAGCAGAGGCACAAACTGCACGACGAGAAGGGACAACGTAGAACACGTCTCTGTCCTGGCACATTTGCGTGTGCGATACTTCCCTCCGGCTCTTCGGGCCTTGCGAAGCTCTGTGTACTGCGAGCGCTGCTACTCGCAGCTGAGAAGGACCGTGGAGCTAGCGGCGAATTCGGAGAGCTCTTCGCTGCACTGCGCCGCTCGCAAGCGGCTTCGTTCTTCGCCTTCTGCCGTCCGGCGAAGGCTGAACTCCAGCGGTCCGTTGCAGCTCTGCCCAACAGCGTGTTCTCGGTTCTGCGGGCAAGCACGCCCTCTTGCCTTGGCCCCGAGAGCAAAGTCCCGAGCGAGCACTCGACTCAGTGCAATGCACCCGGAAGGACGCTCTCGCTCGCCTTTCAAGGAGCGATTCCTAACAGCAGAAGCAGCAGAGGCACAAACTGCACGACGAGAGGGGACAACGTAGAACACGTCTCTGTCCTGGCACATTTGCGTGTGCGATACTTCCCTCCGGCTCTTCGGGCCTTGCGAAGCTCTGTGTACTGCGAGCGCTGCTACTCGCAGCTGAGAAGGACCGTGGAGCTAGCGGCGAATTCGGAGAGCTCTTCGCTGCACTGCGCCGCTCGCAAGCGGCTTCGTTCTTCGCCTTCTGCCGTCCGGCGAGAGCTGAACTCCAGCGGTCCGTTGCAGCTCTGCCCAACAGCGTGTTCTCGGTTCTGCGGGCAAGCACGCCCTCTTGCCTTGGCCCCGAGAGCAAAGTCCCGAGCGAGCACTCGACTCAGTGCAATGCACCCGGAAGGACGCTCTCGCTCGCCTTTCAAGGAGCGATTCCTAACAGCAGAAGCAGCAGAGGCACAAACTGCACGACGAGAAGGGACAACGTAGAACACGTCTCTGTCCTGGCACATTTGCGTGTGCGATACTTCCCTCCGGCTCTTCGGGCCTTGCGAAGCTCTGTGTACTGCGAGCGCTGCTACCCGCAGCTGAGAAGGACCGTGGAGCTAGCGGCGAATTCGTAGAGCTCTTCGCTGCACTGCGCCGCTCGCAAGCGGCTTCGTTCTTCGCCTTCTGCCGTCCGGCGAGAGCTGAACTCCAGCGGTCAGTTGCAGCTCTGCCCAACAGCGTGTTCTCGGTTCTGCGGGCAAGCACGCCCTCTTGCCTTGGCCGCGAGAGCAAAGTCCCGAGCGAGCACTCGACTCAGTGCAATGCACCCGGAAGGACGCTCTCGCTCGCCTTTCAAGGAGCGATTCCTAACAGCAGAAGCAGCAGAGGCACAAACTGCACGACGAGAGGGGACAACGTAGAACACGTCTCTGTCCTGGCACATTTGCGTGTGCGATACTTCCCTCCGGCTCTTCGGGCCTTGCGAAGCTCTGTGTACTGCGAGCGCTGCTACCCGCAGCTGAGAAGGACCGTGGAGCTAGCGGCGAATTCGTAGAGCTCTTCGCTGCACTGCGCCGCTCGCAAGCGGCTTCGTTCTTCGCCTTCTGCCGTCCGGCGAGAGCTGAACTCCAGCGGTCAGTTGCAGCTCTGCCCAACAGCGTGTTCTCGGTTCTGCGGGCAAGCACGCCCTCTTGCCTTGGCCGCGAGAGCAAAGTCCCGAGCGAGCACTCGACTCAGTGCAATGCACCCGGAAGGACGCTCTCGCTCGCCTTTCAAGGAGCGATTCCTAACAGCAGAAGCAGCAGAGGCACAAACTGCACGACGAGAGGGGACAACGTAGAACACGTCTCTGTCCTGGCACATTTGCGTGTGCGATACTTCCCTCCGGCTCTTCGGGCCTTGCGAAGCTCTGTGTACTGCGAGCGCTGCTACCCGCAGCTGAGAAGGACCGTGGAGCTAGCGGCGAATTCGGAGAGCTCTTCGCTGCACTGCGCCGCTCGCAAGCGGCTTCGTTCTTCGCCTTCTGCCGTCCGGCGAGAGCTGAACTCCAGCGGTCCGTTGCAGCTCTGCCCAACAGCGTGTTCTCGGTTCTGCGGGCAAGCACGCCCTCTTGCCTTGGCCCCGAGAGCAAAGTCCCGAGCGAGCACTCGACTCAGTGCAATGCACCCGGAAGGACGCTCTCGCTCGCCTTTCAAGGAGCGATTCCTAACAGCAGAAGCAGCAGAGGCACAAACTGCACGACGAGAGGGGACAACGTAGAACACGTCTCTGTCCTGGCACATTTGCGTGTGCGATACTTCCCTCCGGGTCTTCGGGCCTTGCGAAGCTCTGTGTACTGCGAGCGCTGCTACTCGCAGCTGAGAAGGACCGTGGAGCTAGCGGCGAATTCGGAGAGCTCTTCGCTGCACTGCGCCGCTCGCAAGCGGCTTCGTTCTTCGCCTTCTGCCGTCCGGCGAGAGCTGAACTCCAGCGGTCAGTTGCAGCTCTGCCCAACAGCGTGTTCTCGGTTCTGCGGGCAAGCACGCCCTCTTGCCTTGGCCGCGAGAGCAAAGTCCCGAGCGAGCACTCGACTCAGTGCAATGCACCCGGAAGGACGCTCTCGCTCGCCTTTCAAGGAGCGATTCCTAACAGCAGAAGCAGCAGAGGCACAAACTGCACGACGAGAGGGGACAACGTAGAACACGTCTCTGTCCTGGCACATTTGCGTGTGCGATACTTCCCTCCGGGTCTTCGGGCCTTGCGAAGCTCTGTGTACTGCGAGCGCTGCTACTCGCAGCTGAGAAGGACCGTGGAGCTAGCGGCGAATTCGGAGAGCTCTTCGCTGCACTGCGCCGCTCGCAAGCGGCTTCGTTCTTCGCCTTCTGCCGTCCGGCGAGAGCTGAACTCCAGCGGTCAGTTGCAGCTCTGCCCAACAGCGTGTTCTCGGTTCTGCGGGCAAGCACGCCCTCTTGCCTTGGCCGCGAGAGCAAAGTCCCGAGCGAGCACTCGACTCAGTGCAATGCACCCGGAAGGACGCTCTCGCTCGCCTTTCAAGGAGCGATTCCTAACAGCAGAAGCAGCAGAGGCACAAACTGCACGACGAGAGGGGACAACGTAGAACACGTCTCTGTCCTGGCACATTTGCGTGTGCGATACTTCCCTCCGGCTCTTCGGGCCTTGCGAAGCTCTGTGTACTGCGAGCGCTGCTACTCGCAGCTCAGAAGGACCGTGGAGCTAGCGGCGAATTCGGAGAGCTCTTCGCTGCACTGCGCCGCTCGCAAGCGCCTTCGTTCTTCGCCTTCTGCCGTCCGGCGAGAGCTGAACTCCAGCGGTCCGTTGCAGCTCTGCCCAACAGCGTGTTCTCGGTTCTGCGGGCAAGCACGCCCTCTTGCCTTGGCCCCGAGAGCAAAGTCCCGAGCGAGCACTCGACTCAGTGCAATGCACCCGGAAGGACGCTCTCGCTCGCCTTTCAAGGAGCGATTCCTAACAGCAGAAGCAGCAGAGGCACAAACTGCACGACGAGAGGGGACAACGTAGAACACGTCTCTGTCCTGGCACATTTGCGTGTGCGATACTTCCCTCCGGGTCTTCGGGCCTTGCGAAGCTCTGTGTACTGCGAGCGCTGCTACTCGCAGCTGAGAAGGACCGTGGAGCTAGCGGCGAATTCGGAGAGCTCTTCGCTGCACTGCGCCGCTCGCAAGCGCCTTCGTTCTTCGCCTTCTGCCGTCCGGCGAGAGCTGAACTCCAGCGGTCAGTTGCAGCTCTGCCCAACAGCGTGTTCTCGGTTCTGCGGGCAAGCACGCCCTCTTGCCTTGGCCGCGAGAGCAAAGTCCCGAGCGAGCACTCGACTCAGTGCAATGCACCCGGAAGGACGCTCTCGCTCGCCTTTCAAGGAGCGATTCCTAACAGCAGAAGCAGCAGAGGCACAAACTGCACGACGAGAGGGGACAACGTAGAACACGTCTCTGTCCTGGCACATTTTCGTGAGCGATACTTCCCTCCGGCTCTTCGGGCCTTGCGAAGCTCTGTGTACTGCGAGCGCTGCTACTCGCAGCTGAGAAGGACCGTGGAGCTAGCGGCGAATTCGGAGAGCTCTTCGCTGCACTGCGCCGCTCGCAAGCGCCTTCGTTCTTCGCCTTCTGCCGTCCGGCGAGAGCTGAACTCCAGCGGTCCGTTGCAGCTCTGCCCAACAGCGTGTTCTCGGTTCTGCGGGCAAGCACGCCCTCTTGCCTTGGCCGCGAGAGCAAAGTCCCGAGCGAGCACTCGACTCACTGCAATGCACCCGGAAGGACGCTCTCGCTCGCCTTTCAAGGAGCGATTCCTAACAGCAGAAGCAGCAGAGGCACAAACTGCACGACGAGAGGGGACACCGTAGAACACGTCTCTGTCCTGGCACATTTGCGTGTGCGATACTTCCCTCCGGCTCTTCGGGCCTTGCGAAGCTCTGTGTACTGCGAGCGCTGCTACTCGCAGCTGAGAAGGACCGTGGAGCTAGCGGCGAATTCGGAGAGCTCTTCGCTGCACTGCGCCGCTCGCAAGCGCCTTCGTTCTTCGCCTTCTGCCGTCCGGCGAGAGCTGAACTCCAGCGGTCCGTTGCAGCTCTGCCCAATAGCGTGTTCTCAGTTCTGCGGGCAAGCACGCCCTCTTGCCTTGGCCCCGAGAGCAAAGTCCCGAGCGAGCACTCGACTCAGTGCAATGCACCCGGAAAGACGCTCTCGCTCGTCTTTCAAGGAGCGATTCCTAACAGCAGAAGCAGCAGAGGCACAAATTGCACGACGAGAAGGGACAATGTAGAACACGTCTCTGTCCTGGCACATTTGCGTGTGCGATACTTCCCTCCGGCTCTTCGGGCCTTGCGAAGCTCTGTGTACTGCGAGCGCTGCTACTCGCAGCTGAGAAGGACCGTGGAGCTAGCGGCGAATTCGGAGAGCTCTTCGCTGCACTGCGCCGCTCGCAAGCGGCTTCGTTCTTCGCCTTCTGCCGTCCGGCGAGAGCTGAACTCCAGCGGTCAGTTGCAGCTCTGCCCAACAGCGTGTTCTCGGTTCTGCGGGCAAGCACGCCCTCTTGCCTTGGCCGCGAGAGCAAAGTCCCGAGCGAGCACTCGACTCAGTGCAATGCACCCGGAAGGACGCTCTCGCTCGCCTTTCAAGGAGCGATTCCTAACAGCAGAAGCAGCAGAGGCACAAACTGCACGACGAGAGGGGACAACGTAGAACACGTCTCTGTCCTGGCACATTTGCGTGTGCGATACTTCCCTCCGGCTCTTCGGGCCTTGCGAAGCTCTGTGTACTGCGAGCGCTGCTACTCGCAGCTGAGAAGGACCGTGGAGCTAGCGGCGAATTCGGAGAGCTCTTCGCTGCACTGCGCCGCTCGCAAGCGGCTTCGTTCTTCGCCTTCTGCCGTCCGGCGAGAGCTGAACTCCAGCGGTCAGTTGCAGCTCTGCCCAACAGCGTGTTCTCGGTTCTGCGGGCAAGCACGCCCTCTTGCCTTGGCCGCGAGAGCAAAGTCCCGAGCGAGCACTCGACTCAGTGCAATGCACCCGGAAGGACGCTCTCGCTCGCCTTTCAAGGAGCGATTCCTAACAGCAGAAGCAGCAGAGGCACAAACTGCACGACGAGAGGGGACAACGTAGAACACGTCTCTGTCCTGGCACATTTGCGTGTGCGATACTTCCCTCCGGCTCTTCGGGCCTTGCGAAGCTCTGTGTACTGCGAGCGCTGCTACTCGCAGCTGAGAAGGACCGTGGAGCTAGCGGCGAATTCGGAGAGCTCTTCGCTGCACTGCGCCGCTCGCAAGCGCCTTCGTTCTTCGCCTTCTGCCGTCCGGCGAGAGCTGAACTCCAGCGGTCAGTTGCAGCTCTGCCCAACAGCGTGTTCTCGGTTCTGCGGGCAAGCACGCCCTCTTGCCTTGGCCCCGAGAGCAAAGTCCCGAGCGAGCACTCGACTCAGTGCAATGCACCCGGAAGGACGCTCTCGCTCGCCTTTCAAGGAGCGATTCCTAACAGCAGAAGCAGCAGAGGCACAAACTGCACGACGAGAGGGGACAACGTAGAACACGTCTCTGTCCTGGCACATTTGCGTGTGCGATACTTCCCTCCGGCTCTTCGGGCCTTGCGAAGCTCTGTGTACTGCGAGCGCTGCTACTCGCAGCTGAGAAGGACCGTGGAGCTAGCGGCGAATTCGGAGAGCTCTTCGCTGCACTGCGCCGCTCGCAAGCGCCTTCGTTCTTCGCCTTCTGCCGTCCGGCGAGAGCTGAACTCCAGCGGTCAGTTGCAGCTCTGCCCAACAGCGTGTTCTCGGTTCTGCGGGCAAGCACGCCCTCTTGCCTTGGCCGCGAGAGCAAAGTCCCGAGCGAGCACTCGACTCAGTGCAATGCACCCGGAAGGACGCTCTCGCTCGCCTTTCAAGGAGCGATTCCTAACAGCAGAAGCAGCAGAGGCACAAACTGCACGACGAGAGGGGACAACGTAGAACACGTCTCTGTCCTGGCACATTTGCGTGTGCGATACTTCCCTCCGGCTCTTCGGGCCTTGCGAAGCTCTGTGTACTGCGAGCGCTGCTACCCGCAGCTGAGAAGGACCGTGGAGCTAGCGGCGAATTCGGAGAGCTCTTCGCTGCACTGCGCCGCTCGCAAGCGCCTTCGTTCTTCGCCTTCTGCCGTCCGGCGAGAGCTGAAGTCCAGCGGTCCGTTGCAGCTCTGCCCAACAGCGTGTTCTCGGTTCTGCGGGCAAGCACGCCCTCTTGCCTTGGCCCCGAGAGCAAAGTACCGAGCGAGCACTCGACTCAGTGCAATGCACCCGGAAGGACGCTCTCGCTCGCCTTTCAAGGAGCGATTCCTAACAGCAGAAGCAGCAGAGGCACAAACTGCACGACGAGAGGGGACAACGTAGAACACGTCTCTGTCCTGGCACATTTTCGTGTGCGATACTTCCCTCCGGCTCTTCGGGCCTTGCGAAGCTCTGTGTACTGCGAGCGCTGCTACTCGCAGCTGAGAAGGACCGTGGAGCTAGCGGCGAATTCGGAGAG
The DNA here is from genome assembly GCF_052056855.1 of Sturnus vulgaris. NCBI lineage: Eukaryota > Metazoa > Chordata > Aves > Passeriformes > Sturnidae > Sturnus > Sturnus vulgaris. The sequence goes on from NW_028276406.1 coordinate 312,883, forward strand.
CTCTTCGCTGCACTGCGCCGCTCGCAAGCGGCTTCGTTCTTCGCCTTCTGCCGTCCGGCGAGAGCTGAACTCCAGCGGTCAGTTGCAGCTCTGCCCAACAGCGTGTTCTCGGTTCTGCGGGCAAGCACGCCCTCTTGCCTTGGCCCCGAGAGCAAAGTCCCGAGCGAGCACTCGACTCAGTGCAATGCACCCGGAAGGACGCTCTCGCTCGCCTTTCAAGGAGCGATTCCTAACAGCAGAAGCAGCAGAGGCACAAACTGCACGACGAGAGGGGACACCGTAGAACACGTCTCTGTCCTGGCACATTTGCGTGTGCGATACTTCCCTCCGGCTCTTCGGGCCTTGCGAAGCTCTGTGTACTGCGAGCGCTGCTACTCGCAGCTGAGAAGGACCGTGGAGCTAGCGGCGAATTCGGAGAGCTCTTCGCTGCACTGCGCCGCTCGCAAGCGCCTTCGTTCTTCGCCTTCTGCCGTCCGGCGAGAGCTGAACTCCAGAGGTCAGTTGCAGCTCTGCCCAACAGCGTGTTCTCGGTTCTGCGGGCAAGCACGCCCTCTTGCCTTGGCCGCGAGAGCAAAGTCCCGAGCGAGCACTCGACTCAGTGCAATGCACCCGGAAGGACGCTCTCGCTCGCCTTTCAAGGAGCGATTCCTAACAGCAGAAGCAGCAGAGGCACAAACTGCACGACGAGAGGGGACAACGTAGAACACGTCTCTGTCCTGGCACATTTGCGTGTGCGATACTTCCCTCCGGCTCTTCGGGCCTTGCGAAGCTCTGTGTACTGCGAGCGCTGCTACTCGCAGCTGAGAAGGACCGTGGAGCTAGCGGCGAATTCGGAGAGCTCTTCGCTGCACTGCGCCGCTCGCAAGCGCCTTCGTTCTTCGCCTTCTGCCGTCCGGCGAGAGCTGAACTCCAGCGGTCCGTTGCAGCTCTGCCCAACAGCGTGTTCTCGGTTCTGCGGGCAAGCACGCCCTCTTGCCTTGGCCCCGAGAGCAAAGTCCCGAGCGAGCACTCGACTCAGTGCAATGCACCCGGAAGGACGCTCTCGCTCGCCTTTCAAGGAGCGATTCCTAACAGCAGAAGCAGCAGAGGCACAAACTGCACGACGAGAGGGGACAACGTAGAACACGTCTCTGTCCTGGCACATTTGCGTGTGCGATACTTCCCTCCGGGTCTTCGGGCCTTGCGAAGCTCTGTGTACTGCGAGCGCTGCTACTCGCAGCTGAGAAGGACCGTGGAGCTAGCGGCGAATTCGGAGAGCTCTTCGCTGCACTGCGCCGCTCGCAAGCGCCTTCGTTCTTCGCCTTCTGCCGTCCGGCGAGAGCTGAACTCCAGCGGTCCGTTGCAGCTCTGCCCAACAGCGTGTTCTCGGTTCTGCGGGCAAGCACGCCCTCTTGCCTTGGCCCCGAGAGCAAAGTCCCGAGCGAGCACTCGACTCAGTGCAATGCACCCGGAAGGACGCTCTCGCTCGCCTTTCAAGGAGCGATTCCTAACAGCAGAAGCAGCAGAGGCACAAACTGCACGACGAGAGGGGACAACGTAGAACACGTCTCTGTCCTGGCACATTTGCGTGTGCGATACTTCCCTCCGGCTCTTCGGGCCTTGCGAAGCTCTGTGTACTGCGAGCGCTGCTACTCGCAGCTGAGAAGGACCGTGGAGCTAGCGGCGAATTCGGAGAGCTCTTCGCTGCACTGCGCCGCTCGCAAGCGCCTTCGTTCTTCGCCTTCTGCCGTCCGGCGAAGGCTGAACTCCAGCGGTCAGTTGCAGCTCTGCCCAACAGCGTGTTCTCGGTTCTGCGGGCAAGCACGCCCTCTTGCCTTGGCCGCGAGAGCAAAGTCCCGAGCGAGCACTCGACTCAGTGCAATGCACCCGGAAGGACGCTCTCGCTCGCCTTTCAAGGAGCGATTCCTAACAGCAGAAGCAGCAGAGGCACAAACTGCACGACGAGAGGGGACAACGTAGAACACGTCTCTGTCCTGGCACATTTGCGTGTGCGATACTTCCCTCCGGCTCTTCGGGCCTTGCGAAGCTCTGTGTACTGCGAGAGCAGCTACTCGCAGCTGAGAAGGACCGTGGAGCTAGCGGCGAATTCGGAGAGCTCTTCGCTGCACTGCGCCGCTCGCAAGCGGCTTCGTTCTTCGCCTTCTGCCGTCCGGCGAGAGCTGAACTCCAGCGGTCAGTTGCAGCTCTGCCCAACAGCGTGTTCTCGGTTCTGCGGGCAAGCACGCCCTCTTGCCTTGGCCGCGAGAGCAAAGTCCCGAGCGAGCACTCGACTCAGTGCAATGCACCCGGAAGGACGCTCTCGCTCGCCTTTCAAGGAGCGATTCCTAACAGCAGAAGCAGCAGAGGCACAAACTGCACGACGAGAGGGGACAACGTAGAACACGTCTCTGTCCTGGCACATTTTCGTGAGCGATACTTCCCTCCGGGTCTTCGGGCCTTGCGAAGCTCTGTGTACTGCGAGCGCTGCTACTCGCAGCTGAGAAGGACCGTGGAGCTAGCGGCGAATTCGTAGAGCTCTTCGCTGCACTGCGCCGCTCGCAAGCGGCTTCGTTCTTCGCCTTCTGCCGTCCGGCGAGAGCTGAACTCCAGCGGTCAGTTGCAGCTCTGCCCAACAGCGTGTTCTCGGTTCTGCGGGCAAGCACGCCCTCTTGCCTTGGCCGCGAGAGCAAAGTCCCGAGCGAGCACTCGACTCAGTGCAATGCACCCGGAAGGACGCTCTCGCTCGCCTTTCAAGGAGCGATTCCTAACAGCAGAAGCAGCAGAGGCACAAACTGCACGACGAGAGGGGACAACGTAGAACACGTCTCTGTCCTGGCACATTTGCGTGTGCGATACTTCCCTCCGGCTCTTCGGGCCTTGCGAAGCTCTGTGTACTGCGAGCGCTGCTACTCGCAGCTGAGAAGGACCGTGGAGCTAGCGGCGAATTCGGAGAGCTCTTCGCTGCACTGCGCCGCTCGCAAGCGGCTTCGTTCTTCGCCTTCTGCCGTCCGGCGAGAGCTGAACTCCAGCGGTCAGTTGCAGCTCTGCCCAACAGCGTGTTCTCGGTTCTGCGAGCAAGCACGCCCTCTTGCCTTGGCCCCGAGAGCAAAGTCCCGAGCGAGCACTCGACTCAGTGCAATGCACCCGGAAGGACGCTCTCGCTCGCCTTTCAAAGAGCGATTCCTAACAGCAGAAGCAGCAGAGGCACAAACTGCACGACGAGAGGGGACAACGTAGAACACGTCTCTGTCCTGGCACATTTGCGTGTGCGATACTTCCCTCCGGCTCTTCGGGCCTTGCGAAGCTCTGTGTACTGCGAGCGCTGCTACTCGCAGCTGAGAAGGACCGTGGAGCTAGCGGCGAATTCGGAGAGCTCTTCGCTGCACTGCGCCGCTCGCAAGCGGCTTCGTTCTTCGCCTTCTGCCGTCCGGCGAGAGCTGAACTCCAGCGGTCAGTTGCAGCTCTGCCCAACAGCGTGTTCTCGGTTCTGCGAGCAAGCACGCCCTCTTGCCTTGGCCCCGAGAGCAAAGTCCCGAGCGAGCACTCGACTCAGTGCAATGCACCCGGAAGGACGCTCTCGCTCGCCTTTCAAGGAGCGATTCCTAACAGCAGAAGCAGCAGAGGCACAAACTGCACGACGAGAGGGGACAACGTAGAACACGTCTCTGTCCTGGCACATTTGCGTGTGCGATACTTCCCTCCGGCTCTTCGGGCCTTGCGAAGCTCTGTGTACTGCGAGCGCTGCTACTCGCAGCTGAGAAGGACCGTGGAGCTAGCGGCGAATTCGGAGAGCTCTTCGCTGCACTGCGCCGCTCGCAAGCGCCTTCGTTCTTCGCCTTCTGCCGTCCGGCGAGAGCTGAACTCCAGCGGTCAGTTGCAGCTCTGCCCAACAGCGTGTTCTCGGTTCTGCGGGCAAGCACGCCCTCTTGCCTTGGCCCCGAGAGCAAAGTCCCGAGCGAGCACTCGACTCAGTGCAATGCACCCGGAAGGACGCTCTCGCTCGCCTTTCAAGGAGCGATTCCTAACAGCAGAAGCAGCAGAGGCACAAACTGCACGACGAGAAGGGACAACGTAGAACACGTCTCTGTCCTGGCACATTTGCGTGTGCGATACTTCCCTCCGGCTCTTCGGGCCTTGCGAAGCTCTGTGTACTGCGAGCGCTGCTACTCGCAGCTGAGAAGGACCGTGGAGCTAGCGGCGAATTCGGAGAGCTCTTCGCTGCACTGCGCCGCTCGCAAGCGGCTTCGTTCTTCGCCTTCTGCCGTCCGGCGAAGGCTGAACTCCAGCGGTCAGTTGCAGCTCTGCCCAACAGCGTGTTCTCGGTTCTGCGGGCAAGCACGCCCTCTTGCCTTGGCCCCGAGAGCAAAGTCCCGAGCGAGCACTCGACTCAGTGCAATGCACCCGGAAGGACGCTCTCGCTCGCCTTTCAAGGAGCGATTCCTAACAGCAGAAGCAGCAGAGGCACAAACTGCACGACGAGAAGGGACAACGTAGAACACGTCTCTGTCCTGGCACATTTGCGTGTGCGATACTTCCCTCCGGCTCTTCGGGCCTTGCGAAGCTCTGTGTACTGCGAGCGCTGCTACTCGCAGCTGAGAAGGACCGTGCAGCTAGCGGCGAATTCGTAGAGCTCTTCGCTGCACTGCGCCGCTCGCAAGCGGCTTCGTTCTTCGCCTTCTGCCGTCCGGCGAGAGCTGAACTCCAGCGGTCCGTTGCAGCTCTGCCCAACAGCGTGTTCTCGGTTCTGCGGGCAAGCACGCCCTCTTGCCTTGGCCCCGAGAGCAAAGTCCCGAGCGAGCACTCGACTCAGTGCAATGCACCCGGAAGGACGCTCTCGCTCGCCTTTCAAGGAGCGATTCCTAACAGCAGAAGCAGCAGAGGCACAAACTGCACGACGAGAGGGGACAACGTAGAACACGTCTCTGTCCTGGCACATTTGCGTGTGCGATACTTCCCTCCGGGTCTTCGGGCCTTGCGAAGCTCTGTGTACTGCGAGCGCTGCTACTCGCAGCTGAGAAGGACCGTGGAGCTAGCGGCGAATTCGGAGAGCTCTTCGCTGCACTGCGCCGCTCGCAAGCGCCTTCGTTCTTCGCCTTCTGCCGTCCGGCGAGAGCTGAACTCCAGCGGTCCGTTGCAGCTCTGCCCAACAGCGTGTTCTCGGTTCTGCGGGCAAGCACGCCCTCTTGCCTTGGCCCCGAGAGCAAAGTCCCGAGCGAGCACTCGACTCAGTGCAATGCACCCGGATGGACGCTCTCGCTCGCCTTTCAAGGAGCGATTCCTAACAGCAGAAGCAGCAGAGGCACAAACTGCACGACGAGAAGGGACAACGTAGAACACGTCTCTGTCCTGGCACATTTGCGTGTGCGATACTTCCCTCCGGCTCTTCGGGCCTTGCGAAGCTCTGTGTACTGCGAGCGCTGCTACTCGCAGCTGAGAAGGACCGTGGAGCTAGCGGCGAATTCGGAGAGCTCTTCGCTGCACTGCGCCGCTCGCAAGCGGCTTCGTTCTTCGCCTTCTGCCGTCCGGCGAAGGCTGAACTCCAGCGGTCCGTTGCAGCTCTGCCCAACAGCGTGTTCTCGGTTCTGCGGGCAAGCACGCCCTCTTGCCTTGGCCCCGAGAGCAAAGTCCCGAGCGAGCACTCGACTCAGTGCAATGCACCCGGAAGGACGCTCTCGCTCGCCTTTCAAGGAGCGATTCCTAACAGCAGAAGCAGCAGAGGCACAAACTGCACGACGAGAGGGGACAACGTAGAACACGTCTCTGTCCTGGCACATTTGCGTGTGCGATACTTCCCTCCGGCTCTTCGGGCCTTGCGAAGCTCTGTGTACTGCGAGCGCTGCTACTCGCAGCTGAGAAGGACCGTGGAGCTAGCGGCGAATTCGGAGAGCTCTTCGCTGCACTGCGCCGCTCGCAAGCGGCTTCGTTCTTCGCCTTCTGCCGTCCGGCGAGAGCTGAACTCCAGCGGTCGGTTGCAGCTCTGCCCAACAGCGTGTTCTCGGTTCTGCGGGCAAGCACGCCCTCTTGCCTTGGCCCCGAGAGCAAAGTCCCGAGCGAGCACTCGACTCAGTGCAATGCACCCGGAAGGACGCTCTCGCTCGCCTTTCAAGGAGCGATTCCTAACAGCAGAAGCAGCAGAGGCACAAACTGCACGACGAGAGGGGACAACGTAGAACACGTCTCTGTCCTGGCACATTTGCGTGTGCGATACTTCCCTCCGGCTCTTCGGGCCTTGCGAAGCTCTGTGTACTGCGAGAGCAGCTACTCGCAGCTGAGAAGGACCGTGAAGCTAGCGGCGAATTCGTAGAGCTCTTCGCTGCACTGCGCCGCTCGCAAGCGGCTTCGTTCTTCGCCTTCTGCCGTCCGGCGAGAGCTGAACTCCAGCGGTCGGTTGCAGCTCTGCCCAACAGCGTGTTCTCGGTTCTGCGGGCAAGCACGCCCTCTTGCCTTGGCCCCGAGAGCAAAGTCCCGAGCGAGCACTCGACTCAGTGCAATGCACCCGGAAGGACGCTCTCGCTCGCCTTTCAAGGAGCGATTCCTAACAGCAGAAGCAGCAGAGGCACAAACTGCACGACGAGAGGGGACAACGTAGAACACGTCTCTGTCCTGGCACATTTTCGTGAGCGATACTTCCCTCCGGGTCTTCGGGCCTTGCGAAGCTCTGTGTACTGCGAGCGCTGCTACTCGCAGCTGAGAAGGACCGTGAAGCTAGCGGCGAATTCGTAGAGCTCTTCGCTGCACTGCGCCGCTCGCAAGCGGCTTCGTTCTTCGCCTTCTGCCGTCCGGCGAGAGCTGAACTCCAGCGGTCGGTTGCAGCTCTGCCCAACAGCGTGTTCTCGGTTCTGCGGGCAAGCACGCCCTCTTGCCTTGGCCCCGAGAGCAAAGTCCCGAGCGAGCACTCGACTCAGTGCAATGCACCCGGAAGGACGCTCTCGCTCGCCTTTCAAGGAGCGATTCCTAACAGCAGAAGCAGCAGAGGCACAAACTGCACGACGAGAGGGGACAACGTAGAACACGTCTCTGTCCTGGCACATTTGCGTGTGCGATACTTCCCTCCGGCTCTTCGGGCCTTGCGAAGCTCTGTGTACTGCGAGCGCTGCTACTCGCAGCTGAGAAGGACCGTGGAGCTAGCGGCGAATTCGGAGAGCTCTTCGCTGCACTGCGCCGCTCGCAAGCGCCTTCGTTCTTCGCCTTCTGCCGTCCGGGGAGAGCTGAACTCCAGCGGTCAGTTGCAGCTCTGCCCAACAGCGTGTTCTCGGTTCTGCGGGCAAGCACGCCCTCTTGCCTTGGCCCCGAGAGCAAAGTCCCGAGCGAGCTCTCGACTCAGTGCAATGCACCCGGAAGGACGCTCTCGCTCGCCTTTCAAGGAGCGATTCCTAACAGCAGAAGCAGCAGAGGCACAAACTGCATGACGAGAAGGGACAACGTAGAACACGTCTCTGTCCTGGCACATTTTCGTGTGCGATACTTCCCTCCGGCTCTTCGGTTCTTGCGAAGCTCTGTGTACTGCGAGCGCTGCTACTCGCAGCTGAGAAGGACCGTGGAGCTAGCGGCGAATTCGGAGAGCTCTTCGCTGCACTGCGCCGCTCGCAAGCGGCTTCGTTCTTCGCCTTCTGCCGTCCGGCGAGAGCTGAACTCCAGCGGTCAGTTGCAGCTCTGCCCAACAGCGTGTTCTCGGTTCTGTGGGCAAGCACGCCCTCTTGCCTTGGCCCCGAGAGCAAAGTCCCGAGCGAGCACTCGACTCAGTGCAATGCACCCGGAAGGACGCTCTCGCTCGCCTTTCAAGGAGCGATTCCTAACAGCAGAAGCAGCAGAGGCACAAACTGCACGACGAGAGGGGACACCGTAGAACACGTCTCTGTCCTGGCACATTTGCGTGTGCGATACTTCCCTCCGGCTCTTCGGGCCTTGCGAAGCTCTGTGTACTGCGAGAGCTGCTACTCGCAGCTGAGAAGGACCGTGGAGCTAGCGGCGAATTCGGAGAGCTCTTCGCTGCACTGCGCCGCTCGCAAGCGGCTTCGTTCTTCGCCTTCTGCCGTCCGGCGAGAGCTGAACTCCAGCGGTCAGTTGCAGCTCTGCCCAACAGCGTGTTCTCGGTTCTGCGGGCAAGCACGCCCTCTTGCCTTGGCCCCGAGAGCAAAGTCCCGAGCGAGCACTCGACTCAGTGCAATGCACCCGGAAGGACGCTCTCGCTCGCCTTTCAAGGAGCGATTCCTAACAGCAGAAGCAGCAGAGGCACAAACTGCACGACGAGAGGGGACAACGTAGAACACGTCTCTGTCCTGGCACATTTTCGTGAGCGATACTTCCCTCCGGGTCTTCGGGCCTTGCGAAGCTCTGTGTACTGCGAGCGCTGCTACTCGCAGCTGAGAAGGACCGTGGAGCTAGCGGCGAATTCGTAGAGCTCTTCGCTGCACTGCGCCGCTCGCAAGCGCCTTCGTTCTTCGCCTTCTGCCGTCCGGCGAAGGCTGAACTCCAGCGGTCAGTTGCAGCTCTGCCCAACAGCGTGTTCTCGGTTCTGCGGGCAAGCACGCCCTCTTGCCTTGGCCCCGAGAGCAAAGTCCCGAGCGAGCACTCGACTCAGTGCAATGCACCCGGAAGGACGCTCTCGCTCGCCTTTCAAGGAGCGATTCCTAACAGCAGAAGCAGCAGAGGCACAAACTGCACGACGAGAGGGGACAACGTAGAACACGTCTCTGTCCTGGCACATTTGCGTGTGCGATACTTCCCTCCGGCTCTTCGGGCCTTGCGAAGCTCTGTGTACTGCGAGCGCTGCTACTCGCAGCTGAGAAGGACCGTGAAGCTAGCGGCGAATTCGTAGAGCTCTTCGCTGCACTGCGCCGCTCGCAAGCGGCTTCGTTCTTCGCCTTCTGCCGTCCGGCGAGAGCTGAACTCCAGCGGTCGGTTGCAGCTCTGCCCAACAGCGTGTTCTCGGTTCTGCGGGCAAGCACGCCCTCTTGCCTTGGCCCCGAGAGCAAAGTCCCGAGCGAGCACTCGACTCAGTGCAATGCACCCGGAAGGACGCTCTCGCTCGCCTTTCAAGGAGCGATTCCTAACAGCAGAAGCAGCAGAGGCACAAACTGCACGACGAGAGGGGACAACGTAGAACACGTCTCTGTCCTGGCACATTTGCGTGTGCGATACTTCCCTCCGGCTCTTCGGGCCTTGCGAAGCTCTGTGTACTGCGAGCGCTGCTACTCGCAGCTGAGAAGGACCGTGGAGCTAGCGGCGAATTCGGAGAGCTCTTCGCTGCACTGCGCCGCTCGCAAGCGGCTTCGTTCTTCGCCTTCTGCCGTCCGGGGAGAGCTGAACTCCAGCGGTCAGTTGCAGCTCTGCCCAACAGCGTGTTCTCGGTTCTGCGGGCAAGCACGCCCTCTTGCCTTGGCCCCGAGAGCAAAGTCCCGAGCGAGCTCTCGACTCAGTGCAATGCACCCGGAAGGACGCTCTCGCTCGCCTTTCAAGGAGCGATTCCTAACAGCAGAAGCAGCAGAGGCACAAACTGCATGACGAGAAGGGACAACGTAGAACACGTCTCTGTCCTGGCACATTTTCGTGTGCGATACTTCCCTCCGGCTCTTCGGTTCTTGCGAAGCTCTGTGTACTGCGAGCGCTGCTACTCGCAGCTGAGAAGGACCGTGGAGCTAGCGGCGAATTCGGAGAGCTCTTCGCTGCACTGCGCCGCTCGCAAGCGCCTTCGTTCTTCGCCTTCTGCCGTCCGGCGAAGGCTGAACTCCAGCGGTCAGTTGCAGCTCTGCCCAACAGCGTGTTCTCGGTTCTGCGGGCAAGCACGCCCTCTTGCCTTGGCCGCGAGAGCAAAGTCCCGAGCGAGCACTCGACTCAGTGCAATGCACCCGGAAGGACGCTCTCGCTCGCCTTTCAAGGAGCGATTCCTAACAGCAGAAGCAGCAGAGGCACAAACTGCACGACGAGAGGGGACAACGTAGAACACGTCTCTGTCCTGGCACATTTTCGTGAGCGATACTTCCCTCCGGGTCTTCGGGCCTTGCGAAGCTCTGTGTACTGCGAGCGCTGCTACTCGCAGCTGAGAAGGACCGTGAAGCTAGCGGCGAATTCGGAGAGCTCTTCGCTGCACTGCGCCGCTCGCAAGCGGCTTCGTTCTTCGCCTTCTGCCGTCCGGCGAGAGCTGAACTCCAGCGGTCGGTTGCAGCTCTGCCCAACAGCGTGTTCTCGGTTCTGCGGGCAAGCACGCCCTCTTGCCTTGGCCCCGAGAGCAAAGTCCCGAGCGAGCACTCGACTCAGTGCAATGCACCCGGAAGGACGCTCTCGCTCGCCTTTCAAGGAGCGATTCCTAACAGCAGAAGCAGCAGAGGCACAAACTGCACGACGAGAGGGGACAACGTAGAACACGTCTCTGTCCTGGCACATTTGCGTGTGCGATACTTCCCTCCGGCTCTTCGGGCCTTGCGAAGCTCTGTGTACTGCGAGCGCTGCTACTCGCAGCTGAGAAGGACCGTGGAGCTAGCGGCGAATTCGGAGAGCTCTTCGCTGCACTGCGCCGCTCGCAAGCGCCTTCGTTCTTCGCCTTCTGCCGTCCGGGGAGAGCTGAACTCCAGCGGTCGGTTGCAGCTCTGCCCAACAGCGTGTTCTCGGTTCTGCGGGCAAGCACGCCCTCTTGCCTTGGCCCCGAGAGCAAAGTCCCGAGCGAGCTCTCGACTCAGTGCAATGCACCCGGAAGGACGCTCTCGCTCGCCTTTCAAGGAGCGATTCCTAACAGCAGAAGCAGCAGAGGCACAAACTGCACGACGAGAAGGGACAACGTAGAACACGTCTCTGTCCTGGCACATTTTCGTGTGCGATACTTCCCTCCGGGTCTTCGGTTCTTGCGAAGCTCTGTGTACTGCGAGCGCTGCTACTCGCAGCTGAGAAGGACCGTGGAGCTAGCGGCGAATTCGGAGAGCTCTTCGCTGCACTGCGCCGCTCGCAAGCGGCTTCGTTCTTCGCCTTCTGCCGTCCGGCGAGAGCTGAACTCCAGCGGTCAGTTGCAGCTCTGCCCAACAGCGTGTTCTCGGTTCTGCGGGCAAGCACGCCCTCTTGCCTTGGCCCCGAGAGCAAAGTCCCGAGCGAGCACTCGACTCAGTGCAATGCACCCGGAAGGACGCTCTCGCTCGCCTTTCAAGGAGCGATTCCTAACAGCAGAAGCAGCAGAGGCACAAACTGCACGACGAGAAGGGACACCGTAGAACACGTCTCTGTCCTGGCACATTTGCGTGTGCGATACTTCCCTCCGGGTCTTCGGGCCTTGCGAAGCTCTGTGTACTGCGAGCGCTGCTACTCGCAGCTGAGAAGGACCGTGGAGCTAGCGGCGAATTCGGAGAGCTCTTCGCTGCACTGCGCCGCTCGCAAGCGGCTTCGTTCTTCGCCTTCTGCCGTCCGGCGAGAGCTGAACTCCAGCGGTCAGTTGCAGCTCTGCCCAACAGCGTGTTCTCGGTTCTGCGGGCAAGCACGCCCTCTTGCCTTGGCCCCGAGAGCAAAGTCCCGAGCGAGCACTCGACTCAGTGCAATGCACCCGGAAGGACGCTCTCGCTCGCCTTTCAAGGAGCGATTCCTAACAGCAGAAGCAGCAGAGGCACAAACTGCACGACGAGAGGGGACAACGTAGAACACGTCTCTGTCCTGGCACATTTGCGTGTGCGATACTTCCCTCCGGCTCTTCGGGCCTTGCGAAGCTCTGTGTACTGCGAGCGCTGCTACTCGCAGCTGAGAAGGACCGTGGAGCTAGCGGCGAATTCGGAGAGCTCTTCGCTGCACTGCGCCGCTCGCAAGCGGCTTCGTTCTTCGCCTTCTGCCGTCCGGCGAGAGCTGAACTCCAGCGGTCCGTTGCAGCTCTGCCCAACAGCGTGTTCTCGGTTCTGCGGGCAAGCACGCCCTCTTGCCTTGGCCCCGAGAGCAAAGTCCCGAGCGAACACTCGACTCAGTGCAATGCACCCGGAAGGACGCTCTCGCTCGCCTTTCAAGGAGCGATTCCTAACAGCAGAAGCAGCAGAGGCACAAACTGCACGACGAGAGGGGACAACGTAGAACACGTCTCTGTCCTGGCACATTTGCGTGTGCGATACTTCCCTCCGGCTCTTCGGGCCTTGCGAAGCTCTGTGTACTGCGAGCGCTGCTACTCGCAGCTGAGAAGGACCGTGGAGCTAGCGGCGAATTCGGAGAGCTCTTCGCTGCACTGCGCCGCTCGCAAGCGGCTTCGTTCTTCGCCTTCTGCCGTCCGGCGAGAGCTGAACTCCAGCGGTCCGTTGCAGCTCTGCCCAACAGCGTGTTCTCAGTTCTGCGGGCAAGCACGCCCTCTTGCCTTGGCCCCGAGAGCAAAGTCCCGAGCGAACACTCGACTCAGTGCAATGCACCCGGAAGGACGCTCTCGCTCGCCTTTCAAGGAGCGATTCCTAACCGCAGAAGCAGCAGAGGCACAAACTGCACGACGAGAGGGGACAACGTAGAACACGTCTCTGTCCTGGCACATTTGCGTGTGCGATACTTCCCTCCGGGTCTTCGGGCCTTGCGAAGCTCTGTGTACTGCGAGCGCTGCTACTCGCAGCTGAGAAGGACCGTGGAGCTAGCGGCGAATTCGTAGAGCTCTTCGCTGCACTGCGCCGCTCGCAAGCGGCTTCGTTCTTCGCCTTCTGCCGTCCGGCGAGAGCTGAACTCCAGCGGTCCGTTGCAGCTCTGCCCAACAGCGTGTTCTCGGTTCTGCGGGCAAGCACGCCCTCTTGCCTTGGCCCCGAGAGCAAAGTCCCGAGCGAGCACTCGACTCAGTGCAATGCACCCGGAAGGACGCTCTCGCTCGCCTTTCAAGGAGCGATTCCTAACAGCAGAAGCAGCAGAGGCACAAACTGCACGACGAGAGGGGACAACGTAGAACACGTCTCTGTCCTGGCACATTTGCGTGTGCGATACTTCCCTCCGGGTCTTCGGGCCTTGCGAAGCTCTGTGTACTGCGAGCGCTGCTACTCGCAGCTGAGAAGGACCGTGGAGCTAGCGGCGAATTCGGAGAGCTCTTCGCTGCACTGCGCCGCTCGCAAGCGGCTTCGTTCTTCGCCTTCTGCCGTCCGGCGAGAGCTGAACTCCAGCGGTCCGTTGCAGCTCTGCCCAACAGCGTGTTCTCGGTTCTGCGGGCAAGCACGCCCTCTTGCCTTGGCCGCGAGAGCAAAGTCCCGAGCGAGCACTCGACTCAGTGCAATGCACCCGGAAGGACGCTCTCGCTCGCCTTTCAAGGAGCGATTCCTAACAGCAGAAGCAGCAGAGGCACAAACTGCACGACGAGAAGGGACAACGTAGAACACGTCTCTGTCCTGGCACATTTGCGTGTGCGATACTTCCCTCCGGCTCTTCGGGCCTTGCGAAGCTCTGTGTACTGCGAGCGCTGCTACTCGCAGCTGAGAAGGACCGTGGAGCTAGCGGCGAATTCGTAGAGCTCTTCGCTGCACTGCGCCGCTCGCAAGCGGCTTCGTTCTTCGCCTTCTGCCGTCCGGCGAAGGCTGAACTCCAGCGGTCAGTTGCAGCTCTGCCCAACAGCGTGTTCTCGGTTCTGCGGGCAAGCACGCCCTCTTGCCTTGGCCGCGAGAGCAAAGTCCCGAGCGAGCACTCGACTCAGTGCAATGCACCCGGAAGGACGCTCTCGCTCGCCTTTCAAGGAGCGATTCCTAACAGCAGAAGCAGCAGAGGCACAAACTGCACGACGAGAGGGGACAACGTAGAACACGTCTCTGTCCTGGCACATTTGCGTGTGCGATACTTCCCTCCGGCTCTTCGGGCCTTGCGAAGCTCTGTGTACTGCGAGAGCAGCTACTCGCAGCTGAGAAGGACCGTGGAGCTAGCGGCGAATTCGGAGAGCTCTTCGCTGCACTGCGCCGCTCGCAAGCGGCTTCGTTCTTCGCCTTCTGCCGTCCGGCGAGAGCTGAACTCCAGCGGTCAGTTGCAGCTCTGCCCAACAGCGTGTTCTCGGTTCTGCGGGCAAGCACGCCCTCTTGCCTTGGCCGCGAGAGCAAAGTCCCGAGCGAGCACTCGACTCAGTGCAATGCACCCGGAAGGACGCTCTCGCTCGCCTTTCAAGGAGCGATTCCTAACAGCAGAAGCAGCAGAGGCACAAACTGCACGACGAGAGGGGACAACGTAGAACACGTCTCTGTCCTGGCACATTTGCGTGTGCGATACTTCCCTCCGGGTCCTCGGGCCTTGCGAAGCTCTGTGTACTGCGAGCGCTGCTACTCGCAGCTGAGAAGGACCGTGGAGCTAGCGGCGAATTCGTAGAGCTCTTCGCTGCACTGCGCCGCTCGCAAGCGGCTTCGTTCTTCGCCTTCTGCCGTCCGGCGAGAGCTGAACTCCAGCGGTCCGTTGCAGCTCTGCCCAACAGCGTGTTCTCAGTTCTGCGGGCAAGCACGCCCTCTTGCCTTGGCCCCGAGAGCAAAGTCCCGAGCGAGCACTCGACTCAGTGCAATGCACCCGGAAGGACGCTCTCGCTCGCCTTTCAAGGAGCGATTCCTAACAGCAGAAGCAGCAGAGGCACAAACTGCACGACGAGAGGGGACAACGTAGAACACGTCTCTGTCCTGGCACATTTGCGTGTGCGATACTTCCCTCCGGGTCTTCGGGCCTTGCGAAGCTCTGTGTACTGCGAGCGCTGCTACTCGCAGCTGAGAAGGACCGTGGAGCTAGCGGCGAATTCGGAGAGCTCTTCGCTGCACTGCGCCGCTCGCAAGCGGCTTCGTTCTTCGCCTTCTGCCGTCCGGCGAGAGCTGAACTCCAGCGGTCCGTTGCAGCTCTGCCCAACAGCGTGTTCTCGGTTCTGCGGGCAAGCACGCCCTCTTGCCTTGGCCGCGAGAGCAAAGTCCCGAGCGAGCACTCGACTCAGTGCAATGCACCCGGAAGGACGCTCTCGCTCGCCTTTCAAGGAGCGATTCCTAACAGCAGAAGCAGCAGAGGCACAAACTGCACGACGAGAAGGGACAACGTAGAACACGTCTCTGTCCTGGCACATTTGCGTGTGCGATACTTCCCTCCGGCTCTTCGGGCCTTGCGAAGCTCTGTGTACTGCGAGCGCTGCTACTCGCAGCTGAGAAGGACCGTGGAGCTAGCGGCGAATTCGTAGAGCTCTTCGCTGCACTGCGCCGCTCGCAAGCGGCTTCGTTCTTCGCCTTCTGCCGTCCGGCGAAGGCTGAACTCCAGCGGTCAGTTGCAGCTCTGCCCAACAGCGTGTTCTCGGTTCTGCGGGCAAGCACGCCCTCTTGCCTTGGCCGCGAGAGCAAAGTCCCGAGCGAGCACTCGACTCAGTGCAATGCACCCGGAAGGACGCTCTCGCTCGCCTTTCAAGGAGCGATTCCTAACAGCAGAAGCAGCAGAGGCACAAACTGCACGACGAGAGGGGACAACGTAGAACACGTCTCTGTCCTGGCACATTTGCGTGTGCGATACTTCCCTCCGGCTCTTCGGGCCTTGCGAAGCTCTGTGTACTGCGAGAGCAGCTACTCGCAGCTGAGAAGGACCGTGGAGCTAGCGGCGAATTCGGAGAGCTCTTCGCTGCACTGCGCCGCTCGCAAGCGGCTTCGTTCTTCGCCTTCTGCCGTCCGGCGAGAGCTGAACTCCAGCGGTCAGTTGCAGCTCTGCCCAACAGCGTGTTCTCGGTTCTGCGGGCAAGCACGCCCTCTTGCCTTGGCCGCGAGAGCAAAGTCCCGAGCGAGCACTCGACTCAGTGCAATGCACCCGGAAGGACGCTCTCGCTCGCCTTTCAAGGAGCGATTCCTAACAGCAGAAGCAGCAGAGGCACAAACTGCACGACGAGAGGGGACAACGTAGAACACGTCTCTGTCCTGGCACATTTTCGTGAGCGATACTTCCCTCCGGGTCTTCGGGCCTTGCGAAGCTCTGTGTACTGCGAGCGCTGCTACTCGCAGCTGAGAAGGACCGTGGAGCTAGCGGCGAATTCGTAGAGCTCTTCGCTGCACTGCGCCGCTCGCAAGCGGCTTCGTTCTTCGCCTTCTGCCGTCCGGCGAGAGCTGAACTCCAGCGGTCGGTTGCAGCTCTGCCCAACAGCGTGTTCTCGGTTCTGCGGGCAAGCACGCCCTCTTGCCTTGGCCGCGAGAGCAAAGTCCCGAGCGAGCACTCGACTCAGTGCAATGCACCCGGAAGGACGCTCTCGCTCGCCTTTCAAGGAGCGATTCCTAACAGCAGAAGCAGCAGAGGCACAAACTGCACGACGAGAGGGGACAACGTAGAACACGTCTCTGTCCTGGCACATTTGCGTGTGCGATACTTCCCTCCGGCTCTTCGGGCCTTGCGAAGCTCTGTGTACTGCGAGCGCTGCTACTCGCAGCTGAGAAGGACCGTGGAGCTAGCGGCGAATTCGGAGAGCTCTTCGCTGCACTGCGCCGCTCGCAAGCGGCTTCGTTCTTCGCCTTCTGCCGTCCGGCGAGAGCTGAACTCCAGCGGTCGGTTGCAGCTCTGCCCAACAGCGTGTTCTCGGTTCTGCGAGCAAGCACGCCCTCTTGCCTTGGCCCCGAGAGCAAAGTCCCGAGCGAGCACTCGACTCAGTGCAATGCACCCGGAAGGACGCTCTCGCTCGCCTTTCAAAGAGCGATTCCTAACAGCAGAAGCAGCAGAGGCACAAACTGCACGACGAGAGGGGACAACGTAGAACACGTCTCTGTCCTGGCACATTTGCGTGTGCGATACTTCCCTCCGGCTCTTCGGGCCTTGCGAAGCTCTGTGTACTGCGAGCGCTGCTACTCGCAGCTGAGAAGGGCCGTGGAGCTAGCGGCGAATTCGGAGAGCTCTTCGCTGCACTGCGCCGCTCGCAAGCGCCTTCGTTCTTCGCCTTCTGCCGTCCGGCGAGAGCTGAACTCCAGCGGTCAGTTGCAGCTCTGCCCAACAGCGTGTTCTCGGTTCTGCGGGCAAGCACGCCCTCTTGCCTTGGCCGCGAGAGCAAAGTCCCGAGCGAGCACTCGACTCAGTGCAATGCACCCGGAAGGACGCTCTCGCTCGCCTTTCAAGGAGCGATTCCTAACAGCAGAAGCAGCAGAGGCACAAACTGCACGACGAGAAGGGACAACGTAGAACACGTCTCTGTCCTGGCACATTTGCGTGTGCGATACTTCCCTCCGGCTCTTCGGGCCTTGCGAAGCTCTGTGTACTGCGAGCGCTGCTACTCGCAGCTGAGAAGGGCCGTGGAGCTAGCGGCGAATTCGGAGAGCTCTTCGCTGCACTGCGCCGCTCGCAAGCGGCTTCGTTCTTCGCCTTCTGCCGTCCGGCGAAGGCTGAACTCCAGCGGTCAGTTGCAGCTCTGCCCAACAGCGTGTTCTCGGTTCTGCGGGCAAGCACGCCCTCTTGCCTTGGCCCCGAGAGCAAAGTCCCGAGCGAGCACTCGACTCAGTGCAATGCACCCGGAAGGACGCTCTCGCTCGCCTTTCAAGGAGCGATTCCTAACAGCAGAAGCAGCAGAGGCACAAACTGCACGACGAGAGGGGACAACGTAGAACACGTCTCTGTCCTGGCACATTTTCGTGTGCGATACTTCCCTCCGGCTCTTCGGGCCTTGCGAAGCTCTGTGTACTGCGAGCGCTGCTACTCGCAGCTGAGAAGGACCGTGGAGCTAGCGGCGAATTCGGAGAGCTCTTCGCTGCACTGCGCCGCTCGCAAGCGGCTTCGTTCTTCGCCTTCTGCCGTCCGGCGAGAGCTGAACTCCAGCGGTCAGTAGCAGCTCTGCCCAACAGCGTGTTCTCAGCTCTGCGGGCAAGCACGCCCTCTTGCCTTGGCCCCGAGAGCAAAGTCCCGAGCGAGCACTCGACTCAGTGCAATGCACCCGGAAGGACGCTCTCGCTCGCCTTTCAAGGAGCGATTCCTAACAGCAGAAGCAGCAGAGGCACAAACTGCACGACGAGAGGGGACAACGTAGAACACGTCTCTGTCCTGGCACATTTGCGTGTGCGATACTTCCCTCCGGCTCTTCGGGCCTTGCGAAGCTCTGTGTACTGCGAGCGCTGCTACTCGCAGCTGAGAAGGACCGTGGAGCTAGCGGCGAATTCGGAGAGCTCTTCGCTGCACTGCGCCGCTCGCAAGCGCCTTCGTTCTTCGCCTTCTGCCGTCCGGCGAGAGCTGAACTCCAGCGGTCAGTTGCAGCTCTGCCCAACAGCGTGTTCTCGGTTCTGCGGGCAAGCACGCCCTCTTGCCTTGGCCGCGAGAGCAAAGTCCCGAGCGAGCACTCGACTCAGTGCAATGCACCCGGAAGGACGCTCTCGCTCGCCTTTCAAGGAGCGATTCCTAACAGCAGAAGCAGCAGAGGCACAAACTGCACGACGAGAGGGGACAACGTAGAACACGTCTCTGTCCTGGCACATTTGCGTGTGCGATACTTCCCTCCGGCTCTTCGGGCCTTGCGAAGCTCTGTGTACTGCGAGCGCTGCTACTCGCAGCTGAGAAGGACCGTGGAGCGAGCGGCGAATTCGGAGAGCTCTTCGCTGCACTGCGCCGCTCGCAAGCGCCTTCGTTCGTCGCCTTCTGCCGTCCGGCGAAGGCTGAACTCCAGCGGTCAGTTGCAGCTCTGCCCAACAGCGTGTTCTCGGTTCTGCGGGCAAGCACGCCCTCTTGCCTTGGCCGCGAGAGCAAAGTCCCGAGCGAGCACTCGACTCAGTGCAATGCACCCGGAAGGACGCTCTCGCTCGCCTTTCAAGGAGCGATTCCTAACAGCAGAAGCAGCAGAGGCACAAACTGCACGACGAGAGGGGACAACGTAGAACACGTCTCTGTCCTGGCACATTTTCGTGTGCGATACTTCCCTCCGGCTCTTCGGGCCTTGCGAAGCTCTGTGTACTGCGAGAGCAGCTACTCGCAGCTGAGAAGGACCGTGGAGCTAGCGGCGAATTCGGAGAGCTCTTCGCTGCACTGCGCCGCTCGCAAGCGGCTTCGTTCTTCGCCTTCTGCCGTCCGGCGAGAGCTGAACTCCAGCGGTCAGTTGCAGCTCTGCCCAACAGCGTGTTCTCGGTTCTGCGGGCAAGCACGCCCTCTTGCCTTGGCCGCGAGAGCAAAGTCCCGAGCGAGCACTCGACTCAGTGCAATGCACCCGGAAGGACGCTCTCGCTCGCCTTTCAAGGAGCGATTCCTAACAGCAGAAGCAGCAGAGGCACAAACTGCACGACGAGAGGGGACAACGTAGAACACGTCTCTGTCCTGGCACATTTTCGTGAGCGATACTTCCCTCCGGGTCTTCGGGCCTTGCGAAGCTCTGTGTACTGCGAGCGCTGCTACTCGCAGCTGAGAAGGACCGTGGAGCTAGCGGCGAATTCGTAGAGCTCTTCGCTGCACTGCGCCGCTCGCAAGCGGCTTCGTTCTTCGCCTTCTGCCGTCCGGCGAGAGCTGAACTCCAGCGGTCAGTTGCAGCTCTGCCCAACAGCGTGTTCTCGGTTCTGCGGGCAAGCACGCCCTCTTGCCTTGGCCGCGAGAGCAAAGTCCCGAGCGAGCACTCGACTCAGTGCAATGCACCCGGAAGGACGCTCTCGCTCGCCTTTCAAGGAGCGATTCCTAACAGCAGAAGCAGCAGAGGCACAAACTGCACGACGAGAGGGGACAACGTAGAACACGTCTCTGTCCTGGCACATTTGCGTGTGCGATACTTCCCTCCGGGTCTTCGGGCCTTGCGAAGCTCTGTGTACTGCGAGCGCTGCTACTCGCAGCTGAGAAGGACCGTGGAGCTAGCGGCGAATTCGGAGAGCTCTTCGCTGCACTGCGCCGCTCGCAAGCGGCTTCGTTCTTCGCCTTCTGCCGTCCGGCGAGAGCTGAACTCCAGCGGTCAGTTGCAGCTCTGCCCAACAGCGTGTTCTCGGTTCTGCGAGCAAGCACGCCCTCTTGCCTTGGCCCCGAGAGCAAAGTCCCGAGCGAGCACTCGACTCAGTGCAATGCACCCGGAAGGACGCTCTCGCTCGCCTTTCAAGGAGCGATTCCTAACAGCAGAAGCAGCAGAGGCACAAACTGCACGACGAGAGGGGACAACGTAGAACACGTCTCTGTCCTGGCACATTTGCGTGTGCGATACTTCCCTCCGGCTCTTCGGGCCTTGCGAAGCTCTGTGTACTGCGAGCGCTGCTACTCGCAGCTGAGAAGGACCGTGGAGCTAGCGGCGAATTCGGAGAGCTCTTCGCTGCACTGCGCCGCTCGCAAGCGCCTTCGTTCTTCGCCTTCTGCCGTCCGGCGAGAGCTGAACTCCAGCGGTCAGTTGCAGCTCTGCCCAACAGCGTGTTCTCGGTTCTGCGGGCAAGCACGCCCTCTTGCCTTGGCCGCGAGAGCAAAGTCCCGAGCGAGCACTCGACTCAGTGCAATGCACCCGGAAGGACGCTCTCGCTCGCCTTTCAAGGAGCGATTCCTAACAGCAGAAGCAGCAGAGGCACAAACTGCACGACGAGAAGGGACAACGTAGAACACGTCTCTGTCCTGGCACATTTGCGTGTGCGATACTTCCCTCCGGCTCTTCGGGCCTTGCGAAGCTCTGTGTACTGCGAGCGCTGCTACTCGCAGCTGAGAAGGGCCGTGGAGCTAGCGGCGAATTCGGAGAGCTCTTCGCTGCACTGCGCCGCTCGCAAGCGGCTTCGTTCTTCGCCTTCTGCCGTCCGGCGAAGGCTGAACTCCAGCGGTCAGTTGCAGCTCTGCCCAACAGCGTGTTCTCGGTTCTGCGGGCAAGCACGCCCTCTTGCCTTGGCCCCGAGAGCAAAGTCCCGAGCGAGCACTCGACTCAGTGCAATGCACCCGGAAGGACGCTCTCGCTCGCCTTTCAAGGAGCGATTCCTAACAGCAGAAGCAGCAGAGGCACAAACTGCACGACGAGAAGGGACAACGTAGAACACGTCTCTGTCCTGGCACATTTGCGTGTGCGATACTTCCCTCCGGCTCTTCGGGCCTTGCGAAGCTCTGTGTACTGCGAGCGCTGCTACTCGCAGCTGAGAAGGACCGTGGAGCTAGCGGCGAATTCGTAGAGCTCTTCGCTGCACTGCGCCGCTCGCAAGCGGCTTCGTTCTTCGCCTTCTGCCGTCCGGCGAGAGCTGAACTCCAGCGGTCCGTTGCAGCTCTGCCCAACAGCGTGTTCTCGGTTCTGCGGGCAAGCACGCCCTCTTGCCTTGGCCGCGAGAGCAAAGTCCCGAGCGAGCACTCGACTCAGTGCAATGCACCCGGAAGGACGCTCTCGCTCGCCTTTCAAGGAGCGATTCCTAACAGCAGAAGCAGCAGAGGCACAAACTGCACGACGAGAAGGGACAACGTAGAACACGTCTCTGTCCTGGCACATTTGCGTGTGCGATACTTCCCTCCGGCTCTTCGGGCCTTGCGAAGCTCTGTGTACTGCGAGCGCTGCTACTCGCAGCTGAGAAGGACCGTGGAGCTAGCGGCGAATTCGGAGAGCTCTTCGCTGCACTGCGCCGCTCGCAAGCGGCTTCGTTCTTCGCCTTCTGCCGTCCGGCGAGAGCTGAACTCCAGCGGTCGGTTGCAGCTCTGCCCAACAGCGTGTTCTCGGTTCTGCGGGCAAGCACGCCCTCTTGCCTTGGCCCCGAGAGCAAAGTCCCGAGCGAGCACTCGACTCAGTGCAATGCACCCGGAAGGACGCTCTCGCTCGCCTTTCAAGGAGCGATTCCTAACAGCAGAAGCAGCAGAGGCACAAACTGCACGACGAGAGGGGACAACGTAGAACACGTCTCTGTCCTGGCACATTTGCGTGTGCGATACTTCCCTCCGGCTCTTCGGGCCTTGCGAAGCTCTGTGTACTGCGAGAGCAGCTACTCGCAGCTGAGAAGGACCGTGAAGCTAGCGGCGAATTCGTAGAGCTCTTCGCTGCACTGCGCCGCTCGCAAGCGGCTTCGTTCTTCGCCTTCTGCCGTCCGGCGAGAGCTGAACTCCAGCGGTCGGTTGCAGCTCTGCCCAACAGCGTGTTCTCGGTTCTGCGGGCAAGCACGCCCTCTTGCCTTGGCCCCGAGAGCAAAGTCCCGAGCGAGCACTCGACTCAGTGCAATGCACCCGGAAGGACGCTCTCGCTCGCCTTTCAAGGAGCGATTCCTAACAGCAGAAGCAGCAGAGGCACAAACTGCACGACGAGAGGGGACAACGTAGAACACGTCTCTGTCCTGGCACATTTTCGTGAGCGATACTTCCCTCCGGGTCTTCGGGCCTTGCGAAGCTCTGTGTACTGCGAGCGCTGCTACTCGCAGCTGAGAAGGACCGTGAAGCTAGCGGCGAATTCGTAGAGCTCTTCGCTGCACTGCGCCGCTCGCAAGCGGCTTCGTTCTTCGCCTTCTGCCGTCCGGCGAGAGCTGAACTCCAGCGGTCGGTTGCAGCTCTGCCCAACAGCGTGTTCTCGGTTCTGCGGGCAAGCACGCCCTCTTGCCTTGGCCCCGAGAGCAAAGTCCCGAGCGAGCACTCGACTCAGTGCAATGCACCCGGAAGGACGCTCTCGCTCGCCTTTCAAGGAGCGATTCCTAACAGCAGAAGCAGCAGAGGCACAAACTGCACGACGAGAGGGGACAACGTAGAACACGTCTCTGTCCTGGCACATTTGCGTGTGCGATACTTCCCTCCGGCTCTTCGGGCCTTGCGAAGCTCTGTGTACTGCGAGCGCTGCTACTCGCAGCTGAGAAGGACCGTGGAGCTAGCGGCGAATTCGTAGAGCTCTTCGCTGCACTGCGCCGCTCGCAAGCGGCTTCGTTCTTCGCCTTCTGCCGTCCGGCGAGAGCTGAACTCCAGCGGTCCGTTGCAGCTCTGCCCAACAGCGTGTTCTCGGTTCTGCGGGCAAGCACGCCCTCTTGCCTTGGCCGCGAGAGCAAAGTCCCGAGCGAGCACTCGACTCAGTGCAATGCACCCGGAAGGACGCTCTCGCTCGCCTTTCAAGGAGCGATTCCTAACAGCAGAAGCAGCAGAGGCACAAACTGCACGACGAGAAGGGACAACGTAGAACACGTCTCTGTCCTGGCACATTTGCGTGTGCGATACTTCCCTCCGGCTCTTCGGGCCTTGCGAAGCTCTGTGTACTGCGAGCGCTGCTACTCGCAGCTGAGAAGGACCGTGGAGCTAGCGGCGAATTCGGAGAGCTCTTCGCTGCACTGCGCCGCTCGCAAGCGGCTTCGTTCTTCGCCTTCTGCCGTCCGGCGAGAGCTGAACTCCAGCGGTCGGTTGCAGCTCTGCCCAACAGCGTGTTCTCGGTTCTGCGGGCAAGCACGCCCTCTTGCCTTGGCCCCGAGAGCAAAGTCCCGAGCGAGCACTCGACTCAGTGCAATGCACCCGGAAGGACGCTCTCGCTCGCCTTTCAAGGAGCGATTCCTAACAGCAGAAGCAGCAGAGGCACAAACTGCACGACGAGAGGGGACAACGTAGAACACGTCTCTGTCCTGGCACATTTGCGTGTGCGATACTTCCCTCCGGCTCTTCGGGCCTTGCGAAGCTCTGTGTACTGCGAGAGCAGCTACTCGCAGCTGAGAAGGACCGTGAAGCTAGCGGCGAATTCGTAGAGCTCTTCGCTGCACTGCGCCGCTCGCAAGCGGCTTCGTTCTTCGCCTTCTGCCGTCCGGCGAGAGCTGAACTCCAGCGGTCGGTTGCAGCTCTGCCCAACAGCGTGTTCTCGGTTCTGCGGGCAAGCACGCCCTCTTGCCTTGGCCCCGAGAGCAAAGTCCCGAGCGAGCACTCGACTCAGTGCAATGCACCCGGAAGGACGCTCTCGCTCGCCTTTCAAGGAGCGATTCCTAACAGCAGAAGCAGCAGAGGCACAAACTGCACGACGAGAGGGGACAACGTAGAACACGTCTCTGTCCTGGCACATTTTCGTGAGCGATACTTCCCTCCGGGTCTTCGGGCCTTGCGAAGCTCTGTGTACTGCGAGCGCTGCTACTCGCAGCTGAGAAGGACCGTGAAGCTAGCGGCGAATTCGTAGAGCTCTTCGCTGCACTGCGCCGCTCGCAAGCGGCTTCGTTCTTCGCCTTCTGCCGTCCGGCGAGAGCTGAACTCCAGCGGTCGGTTGCAGCTCTGCCCAACAGCGTGTTCTCGGTTCTGCGGGCAAGCACGCCCTCTTGCCTTGGCCCCGAGAGCAAAGTCCCGAGCGAGCACTCGACTCAGTGCAATGCACCCGGAAGGACGCTCTCGCTCGCCTTTCAAGGAGCGATTCCTAACAGCAGAAGCAGCAGAGGCACAAACTGCACGACGAGAGGGGACAACGTAGAACACGTCTCTGTCCTGGCACATTTGCGTGTGCGATACTTCCCTCCGGCTCTTCGGGCCTTGCGAAGCTCTGTGTACTGCGAGCGCTGCTACTCGCAGCTGAGAAGGACCGTGGAGCTAGCGGCGAATTCGGAGAGCTCTTCGCTGCACTGCGCCGCTCGCAAGCGCCTTCGTTCTTCGCCTTCTGCCGTCCGGGGAGAGCTGAACTCCAGCGGTCAGTTGCAGCTCTGCCCAACAGCGTGTTCTCGGTTCTGCGGGCAAGCACGCCCTCTTGCCTTGGCCCCGAGAGCAAAGTCCCGAGCGAGCTCTCGACTCAGTGCAATGCACCCGGAAGGACGCTCTCGCTCGCCTTTCAAGGAGCGATTCCTAACAGCAGAAGCAGCAGAGGCACAAACTGCATGACGAGAAGGGACAACGTAGAACACGTCTCTGTCCTGGCACATTTTCGTGTGCGATACTTCCCTCCGGCTCTTCGGTTCTTGCGAAGCTCTGTGTACTGCGAGCGCTGCTACTCGCAGCTGAGAAGGACCGTGGAGCTAGCGGCGAATTCGGAGAGCTCTTCGCTGCACTGCGCCGCTCGCAAGCGGCTTCGTTCTTCGCCTTCTGCCGTCCGGCGAGAGCTGAACTCCAGCGGTCAGTTGCAGCTCTGCCCAACAGCGTGTTCTCGGTTCTGTGGGCAAGCACGCCCTCTTGCCTTGGCCCCGAGAGCAAAGTCCCGAGCGAGCACTCGACTCAGTGCAATGCACCCGGAAGGACGCTCTCGCTCGCCTTTCAAGGAGCGATTCCTAACAGCAGAAGCAGCAGAGGCACAAACTGCACGACGAGAGGGGACACCGTAGAACACGTCTCTGTCCTGGCACATTTGCGTGTGCGATACTTCCCTCCGGCTCTTCGGGCCTTGCGAAGCTCTGTGTACTGCGAGAGCTGCTACTCGCAGCTGAGAAGGACCGTGGAGCTAGCGGCGAATTCGGAGAGCTCTTCGCTGCACTGCGCCGCTCGCAAGCGGCTTCGTTCTTCGCCTTCTGCCGTCCGGCGAGAGCTGAACTCCAGCGGTCAGTTGCAGCTCTGCCCAACAGCGTGTTCTCGGTTCTGCGGGCAAGCACGCCCTCTTGCCTTGGCCCCGAGAGCAAAGTCCCGAGCGAGCACTCGACTCAGTGCAATGCACCCGGAAGGACGCTCTCGCTCGCCTTTCAAGGAGCGATTCCTAACAGCAGAAGCAGCAGAGGCACAAACTGCACGACGAGAGGGGACAACGTAGAACACGTCTCTGTCCTGGCACATTTTCGTGAGCGATACTTCCCTCCGGGTCTTCGGGCCTTGCGAAGCTCTGTGTACTGCGAGCGCTGCTACTCGCAGCTGAGAAGGACCGTGGAGCTAGCGGCGAATTCGTAGAGCTCTTCGCTGCACTGCGCCGCTCGCAAGCGCCTTCGTTCTTCGCCTTCTGCCGTCCGGCGAAGGCTGAACTCCAGCGGTCGGTTGCAGCTCTGCCCAACAGCGTGTTCTCGGTTCTGCGGGCAAGCACGCCCTCTTGCCTTGGCCCCGAGAGCAAAGTCCCGAGCGAGCACTCGACTCAGTGCAATGCACCCGGAAGGACGCTCTCGCTCGCCTTTCAAGGAGCGATTCCTAACAGCAGAAGCAGCAGAGGCACAAACTGCACGACGAGAGGGGACAACGTAGAACACGTCTCTGTCCTGGCACATTTGCGTGTGCGATACTTCCCTCCGGCTCTTCGGGCCTTGCGAAGCTCTGTGTACTGCGAGCGCTGCTACTCGCAGCTGAGAAGGACCGTGAAGCTAGCGGCGAATTCGTAGAGCTCTTCGCTGCACTGCGCCGCTCGCAAGCGGCTTCGTTCTTCGCCTTCTGCCGTCCGGCGAGAGCTGAACTCCAGCGGTCGGTTGCAGCTCTGCCCAACAGCGTGTTCTCGGTTCTGCGGGCAAGCACGCCCTCTTGCCTTGGCCCCGAGAGCAAAGTCCCGAGCGAGCACTCGACTCAGTGCAATGCACCCGGAAGGACGCTCTCGCTCGCCTTTCAAGGAGCGATTCCTAACAGCAGAAGCAGCAGAGGCACAAACTGCACGACGAGAGGGGACAACGTAGAACACGTCTCTGTCCTGGCACATTTGCGTGTGCGATACTTCCCTCCGGCTCTTCGGGCCTTGCGAAGCTCTGTGTACTGCGAGCGCTGCTACTCGCAGCTGAGAAGGACCGTGGAGCTAGCGGCGAATTCGGAGAGCTCTTCGCTGCACTGCGCCGCTCGCAAGCGGCTTCGTTCTTCGCCTTCTGCCGTCCGGGGAGAGCTGAACTCCAGCGGTCAGTTGCAGCTCTGCCCAACAGCGTGTTCTCGGTTCTGCGGGCAAGCACGCCCTCTTGCCTTGGCCCCGAGAGCAAAGTCCCGAGCGAGCTCTCGACTCAGTGCAATGCACCCGGAAGGACGCTCTCGCTCGCCTTTCAAGGAGCGATTCCTAACAGCAGAAGCAGCAGAGGCACAAACTGCATGACGAGAAGGGACAACGTAGAACACGTCTCTGTCCTGGCACATTTTCGTGTGCGATACTTCCCTCCGGCTCTTCGGTTCTTGCGAAGCTCTGTGTACTGCGAGCGCTGCTACTCGCAGCTGAGAAGGACCGTGGAGCTAGCGGCGAATTCGGAGAGCTCTTCGCTGCACTGCGCCGCTCGCAAGCGGCTTCGTTCTTCGCCTTCTGCCGTCCGGCGAGAGCTGAACTCCAGCGGTCAGTTGCAGCTCTGCCCAACAGCGTGTTCTCGGTTCTGCGGGCAAGCACGCCCTCTTGCCTTGGCCCCGAGAGCAAAGTCCCGAGCGAGCACTCGACTCAGTGCAATGCACCCGGAAGGACGCTCTCGCTCGCCTTTCAAGGAGCGATTCCTAACAGCAGAAGCAGCAGAGGCACAAACTGCACGACGAGAGGGGACACCGTAGAACACGTCTCTGTCCTGGCACATTTGCGTGTGCGATACTTCCCTCCGGCTCTTCGGGCCTTGCGAAGCTCTGTGTACTGCGAGAGCTGCTACTCGCAGCTGAGAAGGACCGTGGAGCTAGCGGCGAATTCGGAGAGCTCTTCGCTGCACTGCGCCGCTCGCAAGCGGCTTCGTTCTTCGCCTTCTGCCGTCCGGCGAGAGCTGAACTCCAGCGGTCAGTTGCAGCTCTGCCCAACAGCGTGTTCTCGGTTCTGCGGGCAAGCACGCCCTCTTGCCTTGGCCCCGAGAGCAAAGTCCCGAGCGAGCACTCGACTCAGTGCAATGCACCCGGAAGGACGCTCTCGCTCGCCTTTCAAGGAGCGATTCCTAACAGCAGAAGCAGCAGAGGCACAAACTGCACGACGAGAGGGGACAACGTAGAACACGTCTCTGTCCTGGCACATTTTCGTGAGCGATACTTCCCTCCGGGTCTTCGGGCCTTGCGAAGCTCTGTGTACTGCGAGCGCTGCTACTCGCAGCTGAGAAGGACCGTGGAGCTAGCGGCGAATTCGTAGAGCTCTTCGCTGCACTGCGCCGCTCGCAAGCGCCTTCGTTCTTCGCCTTCTGCCGTCCGGCGAAGGCTGAACTCCAGCGGTCAGTTGCAGCTCTGCCCAACAGCGTGTTCTCGGTTCTGCGGGCAAGCACGCCCTCTTGCCTTGGCCCCGAGAGCAAAGTCCCGAGCGAGCACTCGACTCAGTGCAATGCACCCGGAAGGACGCTCTCGCTCGCCTTTCAAGGAGCGATTCCTAACAGCAGAAGCAGCAGAGGCACAAACTGCACGACGAGAGGGGACAACGTAGAACACGTCTCTGTCCTGGCACATTTGCGTGTGCGATACTTCCCTCCGGCTCTTCGGGCCTTGCGAAGCTCTGTGTACTGCGAGCGCTGCTACTCGCAGCTGAGAAGGACCGTGGAGCTAGCGGCGAATTCGGAGAGCTCTTCGCTGCACTGCGCCGCTCGCAAGCGCCTTCGTTCTTCGCCTTCTGCCGTCCGGCGAGAGCTGAACTCCAGCGGTCAGTTGCAGCTCTGCCCAACAGCGTGTTCTCGGTTCTGCGGGCAAGCACGCCCTCTTGCCTTGGCCGCGAGAGCAAAGTCCCGAGCGAGCACTCGACTCAGTGCAATGCACCCGGAAGGACGCTCTCGCTCGCCTTTCAAGGAGCGATTCCTAACAGCAGAAGCAGCAGAGGCACAAACTGCACGACGAGAGGGGACAACGTAGAACACGTCTCTGTCCTGGCACATTTGCGTGTGCGATACTTCCCTCCGGCTCTTCGGGCCTTGCGAAGCTCTGTGTACTGCGAGCGCTGCTACTCGCAGCTGAGAAGGACCGTGGAGCTAGCGGCGAATTCGGAGAGCTCTTCGCTGCACTGCGCCGCTCGCAAGCGGCTTCGTTCTTCGCCTTCTGCCGTCCGGCGAGAGCTGAACTCCAGCGGTCAGTTGCAGCTCTGCCCAACAGCGTGTTCTCGGTTCTGCGGGCAAGCACGCCCTCTTGCCTTGGCCCCGAGAGCAAAGTCCCGAGCGAGCACTCGACTCAGTGCAATGCACCCGGAAGGACGCTCTCGCTCGCCTTTCAAGGAGCGATTCCTAACAGCAGAAGCAGCAGAGGCACAAACTGCACGACGAGAAGGGACAACGTAGAACACGTCTCTGTCCTGGCACATTTTCGTGTGCGATACTTCCCTCCGGGTCTTCGGTTCTTGCGAAGCTCTGTGTACTGCGAGCGCTGCTACTCGCAGCTGAGAAGGACCGTGGAGCTAGCGGCGAATTCGGAGAGCTCTTCGCTGCACTGCGCCGCTCGCAAGCGGCTTCGTTCTTCGCCTTCTGCCGTCCGGCGAGAGCTGAACTCCAGCGGTCAGTTGCAGCTCTGCCCAACAGCGTGTTCTCGGTTCTGCGGGCAAGCACGCCCTCTTGCCTTGGCCCCGAGAGCAAAGTCCCGAGCGAGCACTCGACTCAGTGCAATGCACCCGGAAGGACGCTCTCGCTCGCCTTTCAAGGAGCGATTCCTAACAGCAGAAGCAGCAGAGGCACAAACTGCACGACGAGAAGGGACACCGTAGAACACGTCTCTGTCCTGGCACATTTGCGTGTGCGATACTTCCCTCCGGCTCTTCGGGCCTTGCGAAGCTCTGTGTACTGCGAGCGCTGCTACTCGCAGCTGAGAAGGACCGTGGAGCTAGCGGCGAATTCGGAGAGCTCTTCGCTGCACTGCGCCGCTCGCAAGCGGCTTCGTTCTTCGCCTTCTGCCGTCCGGCGAGAGCTGAACTCCAGCGGTCCGTTGCAGCTCTGCCCAACAGCGTGTTCTCGGTTCTGCGGGCAAGCACGCCCTCTTGCCTTGGCCCCGAGAGCAAAGTCCCGAGCGAGCACTCGACTCAGTGCAATGCACCCGGAAGGACGCTCTCGCTCGCCTTTCAAGGAGCGATTCCTAACAGCAGAAGCAGCAGAGGCACAAACTGCACGACGAGAGGGGACAACGTAGAACACGTCTCTGTCCTGGCACATTTTCGTGTGCGATACTTCCCTCCGGCTCTTCGGGCCTTGCGAAGCTCTGTGTACTGCGAGCGCTGCTACTCGCAGCTGAGAAGGACCGTGGAGCTAGCGGCGAATTCGGAGAGCTCTTCGCTGCACTGCGCCGCTCGCAAGCGCCTTCGTTCTTCGCCTTCTGCCGTCCGGCGAGAGCTGAACTCCAGCGGTCCGTTGCAGCTCTGCCCAACAGCGTGTTCTCGGTTCTGCGGGCAAGCACGCCCTCTTGCCTTGGCCCCGAGAGCAAAGTCCCGAGCGAGCACTCGACTCAGTGCAATGCACCCGGAAGGACGCTCTCGCTCGCCTTTCAAGGAGCGATTCCTAACAGCAGAAGCAGCAGAGGCACAAACTGCACGACGAGAAGGGACAACGTAGAACACGTCTCTGTCCTGGCACATTTGCGTGTGCGATACTTCCCTCCGGCTCTTCGGGCCTTGCGAAGCTCTGTGTACTGCGAGCGCTGCTACTCGCAGCTGAGAAGGACCGTGGAGCTAGCGGCGAATTCGGAGAGCTCTTCGCTGCACTGCGCCGCTCGCAAGCGGCTTCGTTCTTCGCCTTCTGCCGTCCGGCGAGAGCTGAACTCCAGCGGTCGGTTGCAGCTCTGCCCAACAGCGTGTTCTCGGTTCTGCGGGCAAGCACGCCCTCTTGCCTTGGCCCCGAGAGCAAAGTCCCGAGCGAGCACTCGACTCAGTGCAATGCACCCGGAAGGACGCTCTCGCTCGCCTTTCAAGGAGCGATTCCTAACAGCAGAAGCAGCAGAGGCACAAACTGCACGACGAGAGGGGACAACGTAGAACACGTCTCTGTCCTGGCACATTTTCGTGAGCGATACTTCCCTCCGGGTCTTCGGGCCTTGCGAAGCTCTGTGTACTGCGAGCGCTGCTACTCGCAGCTGAGAAGGACCGTGGAGCTAGCGGCGAATTCGGAGAGCTCTTCGCTGCACTGCGCCGCTCGCAAGCGGCTTCGTTCTTCGCCTTCTGCCGTCCGGCGAGAGCTGAACTCCAGCGGTCAGTTGCAGCTCTGCCCAACAGCGTGTTCTCGGTTCTGCGGGCAAGCACGCCCTCTTGCCTTGGCCCCGAGAGCAAAGTCCCGAGCGAGCTCTCGACTCAGTGCAATGCACCCGGAAGGACGCTCTCGCTCGCCTTTCAAGGAGCGATTCCTAACAGCAGAAGCAGCAGAGGCACAAACTGCACGACGAGAGGGGACAACGTAGAACACGTCTCTGTCCTGGCACATTTTCGTGAGCGATACTTCCCTCCGGGTCTTCGGGCCTTGCGAAGCTCTGTGTACTGCGAGCGCTGCTACTCGCAGCTGAGAAGGACCGTGGAGCTAGCGGCGAATTCGGAGAGCTCTTCGCTGCACTGCGCCGCTCGCAAGCGCCTTCGTTCTTCGCCTTCTGCCGTCCGGCGAGAGCTGAACTCCAGCGGTCCGTTGCAGCTCTGCCCAACAGCGTGTTCTCGGTTCTGCGGGCAAGCACGCCCTCTTGCCTTGGCCCCGAGAGCAAAGTCCCGAGCGAGCACTCGACTCAGTGCAATGCACCCGGAAGGACGCTCTCGCTCGCCTTTCAAGGAGCGATTCCTAACAGCAGAAGCAGCAGAGGCACAAACTGCACGACGAGAGGGGACAACGTAGAACACGTCTCTGTCCTGGCACATTTGCGTGTGCGATACTTCCCTCCGGCTCTTCGGGCCTTGCGAAGCTCTGTGTACTGCGAGCGCTGCTACTCGCAGCTGAGAAGGACCGTGGAGCTAGCGGCGAATTCGGAGAGCTCTTCGCTGCACTGCGCCGCTCGCAAGCGCCTTCGTTCTTCGCCTTCTGCCGTCCGGCGAGAGCTGAACTCCAGCGGTCAGTTGCAGCTCTGCCCAACAGCGTGTTCTCGGTTCTGCGGGCAAGCACGCCCTCTTGCCTTGGCCGCGAGAGCAAAGTCCCGAGCGAGCACTCGACTCAGTGCAATGCACCCGGAAGGACGCTCTCGCTCGCCTTTCAAGGAGCGATTCCTAACAGCAGAAGCAGCAGAGGCACAAACTGCACGACGAGAGGGGACAACGTAGAACACGTCTCTGTCCTGGCACATTTGCGTGTGCGATACTTCCCTCCGGCTCTTCGGGCCTTGCGAAGCTCTGTGTACTGCGAGCGCTGCTACTCGCAGCTGAGAAGGACCGTGGAGCTAGCGGCGAATTCGGAGAGCTCTTCGCTGCACTGCGCCGCTCGCAAGCGGCTTCGTTCTTCGCCTTCTGCCGTCCGGCG
The DNA here is from genome assembly GCF_052056855.1 of Sturnus vulgaris. Taxonomy (NCBI): domain Eukaryota; kingdom Metazoa; phylum Chordata; class Aves; order Passeriformes; family Sturnidae; genus Sturnus; species Sturnus vulgaris. The sequence continues at coordinate 344,787 of NW_028276406.1, forward strand.
AGAGCTGAACTCCAGCGGTCAGTTGCAGCTCTGCCCAACAGCGTGTTCTCGGTTCTGCGGGCAAGCACGCCCTCTTGCCTTGGCCCCGAGAGCAAAGTCCCGAGCGAGCTCTCGACTCAGTGCAATGCACCCGGAAGGACGCTCTCGCTCGCCTTTCAAGGAGCGATTCCTAACAGCAGAAGCAGCAGAGGCACAAACTGCATGACGAGAAGGGACAACGTAGAACACGTCTCTGTCCTGGCACATTTTCGTGTGCGATACTTCCCTCCGGGTCTTCGGGCCTTGCGAAGCTCTGTGTACTGCGAGCGCTGCTACTCGCAGCTGAGAAGGACCGTGGAGCTAGCGGCGAATTCGGAGAGCTCTTCGCTGCACTGCGCCGCTCTCAAGCGGCTTCGTTCTTCGCCTTCTGCCGTCCGGCGAGAGCTGAACTCCAGCGGTCAGTTGCAGCTCTGCCCAACAGCGTGTTCTCGGTTCTGCGGGCAAGCACGCCCTCTTGCCTTGGCCGCGAGAGCAAAGTCCCGAGCGAGCACTCGACTCAGTGCAATGCACCCGGAAGGACGCTCTCGCTCGCCTTTCAAGGAGCGATTCCTAACAGCAGAAGCAGCAGAGGCACAAACTGCACGACGAGAGGGGACAACGTAGAACACGTCTCTGTCCTGGCACATTTGCGTGTGCGATACTTCCCTCCGGCTCTTCGGGCCTTGCGAAGCTCTGTGTACTGCGAGCGCTGCTACTCGCAGCTGAGAAGGACCGTGGAGCTAGCGGCGAATTCGGAGAGCTCTTCGCTGCACTGCGCCGCTCGCAAGCGCCTTCGTTCTTCGCCTTCTGCCGTCCGGCGAGAGCTGAACTCCAGCGGTCAGTTGCAGCTCTGCCCAACAGCGTGTTCTCGGTTCTGCGGGCAAGCACGCCCTCTTGCCTTGGCCGCGAGAGCAAAGTCCCGAGCGAGCACTCGACTCAGTGCAATGCACCCGGAAGGACGCTCTCGCTCGCCTTTCAAGGAGCGATTCCTAACAGCAGAAGCAGCAGAGGCACAAACTGCACGACGAGAAGGGACAACGTAGAACACGTCTCTGTCCTGGCACATTTGCGTGTGCGATACTTCCCTCCGGCTCTTCGGGCCTTGCGAAGCTCTGTGTACTGCGAGCGCTGCTACTCGCAGCTGAGAAGGACCGTGGAGCTAGCGGCGAATTCGTAGAGCTCTTCGCTGCACTGCGCCGCTCGCAAGCGGCTTCGTTCTTCGCCTTCTGCCGTCCGGCGAAGGCTGAACTCCAGCGGTCAGTTGCAGCTCTGCCCAACAGCGTGTTCTCGGTTCTGCGGGCAAGCACGCCCTCTTGCCTTGGCCGCGAGAGCAAAGTCCCGAGCGAGCACTCGACTCAGTGCAATGCACCCGGAAGGACGCTCTCGCTCGCCTTTCAAGGAGCGATTCCTAACAGCAGAAGCAGCAGAGGCACAAACTGCACGACGAGAGGGGACAACGTAGAACACGTCTCTGTCCTGGCACATTTGCGTGTGCGATACTTCCCTCCGGCTCTTCGGGCCTTGCGAAGCTCTGTGTACTGCGAGAGCAGCTACTCGCAGCTGAGAAGGACCGTGGAGCTAGCGGCGAATTCGGAGAGCTCTTCGCTGCACTGCGCCGCTCGCAAGCGGCTTCGTTCTTCGCCTTCTGCCGTCCGGCGAGAGCTGAACTCCAGCGGTCAGTTGCAGCTCTGCCCAACAGCGTGTTCTCGGTTCTGCGGGCAAGCACGCCCTCTTGCCTTGGCCGCGAGAGCAAAGTCCCGAGCGAGCACTCGACTCAGTGCAATGCACCCGGAAGGACGCTCTCGCTCGCCTTTCAAGGAGCGATTCCTAACAGCAGAAGCAGCAGAGGCACAAACTGCACGACGAGAGGGGACAACGTAGAACACGTCTCTGTCCTGGCACATTTTCGTGAGCGATACTTCCCTCCGGGTCTTCGGGCCTTGCGAAGCTCTGTGTACTGCGAGCGCTGCTACTCGCAGCTGAGAAGGACCGTGGAGCTAGCGGCGAATTCGTAGAGCTCTTCGCTGCACTGCGCCGCTCGCAAGCGGCTTCGTTCTTCGCCTTCTGCCGTCCGGCGAGAGCTGAACTCCAGCGGTCGGTTGCAGCTCTGCCCAACAGCGTGTTCTCGGTTCTGCGGGCAAGCACGCCCTCTTGCCTTGGCCGCGAGAGCAAAGTCCCGAGCGAGCACTCGACTCAGTGCAATGCACCCGGAAGGACGCTCTCGCTCGCCTTTCAAGGAGCGATTCCTAACAGCAGAAGCAGCAGAGGCACAAACTGCACGACGAGAGGGGACAACGTAGAACACGTCTCTGTCCTGGCACATTTGCGTGTGCGATACTTCCCTCCGGCTCTTCGGGCCTTGCGAAGCTCTGTGTACTGCGAGCGCTGCTACTCGCAGCTGAGAAGGACCGTGGAGCTAGCGGCGAATTCGGAGAGCTCTTCGCTGCACTGCGCCGCTCGCAAGCGGCTTCGTTCTTCGCCTTCTGCCGTCCGGCGAGAGCTGAACTCCAGCGGTCGGTTGCAGCTCTGCCCAACAGCGTGTTCTCGGTTCTGCGAGCAAGCACGCCCTCTTGCCTTGGCCCCGAGAGCAAAGTCCCGAGCGAGCACTCGACTCAGTGCAATGCACCCGGAAGGACGCTCTCGCTCGCCTTTCAAAGAGCGATTCCTAACAGCAGAAGCAGCAGAGGCACAAACTGCACGACGAGAGGGGACAACGTAGAACACGTCTCTGTCCTGGCACATTTGCGTGTGCGATACTTCCCTCCGGCTCTTCGGGCCTTGCGAAGCTCTGTGTACTGCGAGCGCTGCTACTCGCAGCTGAGAAGGGCCGTGGAGCTAGCGGCGAATTCGGAGAGCTCTTCGCTGCACTGCGCCGCTCGCAAGCGCCTTCGTTCTTCGCCTTCTGCCGTCCGGCGAGAGCTGAACTCCAGCGGTCAGTTGCAGCTCTGCCCAACAGCGTGTTCTCGGTTCTGCGGGCAAGCACGCCCTCTTGCCTTGGCCGCGAGAGCAAAGTCCCGAGCGAGCACTCGACTCAGTGCAATGCACCCGGAAGGACGCTCTCGCTCGCCTTTCAAGGAGCGATTCCTAACAGCAGAAGCAGCAGAGGCACAAACTGCACGACGAGAAGGGACAACGTAGAACACGTCTCTGTCCTGGCACATTTGCGTGTGCGATACTTCCCTCCGGCTCTTCGGGCCTTGCGAAGCTCTGTGTACTGCGAGCGCTGCTACTCGCAGCTGAGAAGGGCCGTGGAGCTAGCGGCGAATTCGGAGAGCTCTTCGCTGCACTGCGCCGCTCGCAAGCGGCTTCGTTCTTCGCCTTCTGCCGTCCGGCGAAGGCTGAACTCCAGCGGTCAGTTGCAGCTCTGCCCAACAGCGTGTTCTCGGTTCTGCGGGCAAGCACGCCCTCTTGCCTTGGCCCCGAGAGCAAAGTCCCGAGCGAGCACTCGACTCAGTGCAATGCACCCGGAAGGACGCTCTCGCTCGCCTTTCAAGGAGCGATTCCTAACAGCAGAAGCAGCAGAGGCACAAACTGCACGACGAGAGGGGACAACGTAGAACACGTCTCTGTCCTGGCACATTTTCGTGTGCGATACTTCCCTCCGGCTCTTCGGGCCTTGCGAAGCTCTGTGTACTGCGAGCGCTGCTACTCGCAGCTGAGAAGGACCGTGGAGCTAGCGGCGAATTCGGAGAGCTCTTCGCTGCACTGCGCCGCTCGCAAGCGGCTTCGTTCTTCGCCTTCTGCCGTCCGGCGAGAGCTGAACTCCAGCGGTCAGTAGCAGCTCTGCCCAACAGCGTGTTCTCAGCTCTGCGGGCAAGCACGCCCTCTTGCCTTGGCCCCGAGAGCAAAGTCCCGAGCGAGCACTCGACTCAGTGCAATGCACCCGGAAGGACGCTCTCGCTCGCCTTTCAAGGAGCGATTCCTAACAGCAGAAGCAGCAGAGGCACAAACTGCACGACGAGAGGGGACAACGTAGAACACGTCTCTGTCCTGGCACATTTGCGTGTGCGATACTTCCCTCCGGCTCTTCGGGCCTTGCGAAGCTCTGTGTACTGCGAGCGCTGCTACTCGCAGCTGAGAAGGACCGTGGAGCTAGCGGCGAATTCGGAGAGCTCTTCGCTGCACTGCGCCGCTCGCAAGCGCCTTCGTTCTTCGCCTTCTGCCGTCCGGCGAGAGCTGAACTCCAGCGGTCAGTTGCAGCTCTGCCCAACAGCGTGTTCTCGGTTCTGCGGGCAAGCACGCCCTCTTGCCTTGGCCGCGAGAGCAAAGTCCCGAGCGAGCACTCGACTCAGTGCAATGCACCCGGAAGGACGCTCTCGCTCGCCTTTCAAGGAGCGATTCCTAACAGCAGAAGCAGCAGAGGCACAAACTGCACGACGAGAGGGGACAACGTAGAACACGTCTCTGTCCTGGCACATTTGCGTGTGCGATACTTCCCTCCGGCTCTTCGGGCCTTGCGAAGCTCTGTGTACTGCGAGCGCTGCTACTCGCAGCTGAGAAGGACCGTGGAGCGAGCGGCGAATTCGGAGAGCTCTTCGCTGCACTGCGCCGCTCGCAAGCGCCTTCGTTCGTCGCCTTCTGCCGTCCGGCGAAGGCTGAACTCCAGCGGTCAGTTGCAGCTCTGCCCAACAGCGTGTTCTCGGTTCTGCGGGCAAGCACGCCCTCTTGCCTTGGCCGCGAGAGCAAAGTCCCGAGCGAGCACTCGACTCAGTGCAATGCACCCGGAAGGACGCTCTCGCTCGCCTTTCAAGGAGCGATTCCTAACAGCAGAAGCAGCAGAGGCACAAACTGCACGACGAGAGGGGACAACGTAGAACACGTCTCTGTCCTGGCACATTTTCGTGTGCGATACTTCCCTCCGGCTCTTCGGGCCTTGCGAAGCTCTGTGTACTGCGAGAGCAGCTACTCGCAGCTGAGAAGGACCGTGGAGCTAGCGGCGAATTCGGAGAGCTCTTCGCTGCACTGCGCCGCTCGCAAGCGGCTTCGTTCTTCGCCTTCTGCCGTCCGGCGAGAGCTGAACTCCAGCGGTCAGTTGCAGCTCTGCCCAACAGCGTGTTCTCGGTTCTGCGGGCAAGCACGCCCTCTTGCCTTGGCCGCGAGAGCAAAGTCCCGAGCGAGCACTCGACTCAGTGCAATGCACCCGGAAGGACGCTCTCGCTCGCCTTTCAAGGAGCGATTCCTAACAGCAGAAGCAGCAGAGGCACAAACTGCACGACGAGAGGGGACAACGTAGAACACGTCTCTGTCCTGGCACATTTTCGTGAGCGATACTTCCCTCCGGGTCTTCGGGCCTTGCGAAGCTCTGTGTACTGCGAGCGCTGCTACTCGCAGCTGAGAAGGACCGTGGAGCTAGCGGCGAATTCGTAGAGCTCTTCGCTGCACTGCGCCGCTCGCAAGCGGCTTCGTTCTTCGCCTTCTGCCGTCCGGCGAGAGCTGAACTCCAGCGGTCCGTTGCAGCTCTGCCCAACAGCGTGTTCTCGGTTCTGCGGGCAAGCACGCCCTCTTGCCTTGGCCGCGAGAGCAAAGTCCCGAGCGAGCACTCGACTCAGTGCAATGCACCCGGAAGGACGCTCTCGCTCGCCTTTCAAGGAGCGATTCCTAACAGCAGAAGCAGCAGAGGCACAAACTGCACGACGAGAAGGGACAACGTAGAACACGTCTCTGTCCTGGCACATTTGCGTGTGCGATACTTCCCTCCGGCTCTTCGGGCCTTGCGAAGCTCTGTGTACTGCGAGCGCTGCTACTCGCAGCTGAGAAGGACCGTGGAGCTAGCGGCGAATTCGGAGAGCTCTTCGCTGCACTGCGCCGCTCGCAAGCGGCTTCGTTCTTCGCCTTCTGCCGTCCGGCGAGAGCTGAACTCCAGCGGTCGGTTGCAGCTCTGCCCAACAGCGTGTTCTCGGTTCTGCGGGCAAGCACGCCCTCTTGCCTTGGCCCCGAGAGCAAAGTCCCGAGCGAGCACTCGACTCAGTGCAATGCACCCGGAAGGACGCTCTCGCTCGCCTTTCAAGGAGCGATTCCTAACAGCAGAAGCAGCAGAGGCACAAACTGCACGACGAGAGGGGACAACGTAGAACACGTCTCTGTCCTGGCACATTTGCGTGTGCGATACTTCCCTCCGGCTCTTCGGGCCTTGCGAAGCTCTGTGTACTGCGAGAGCAGCTACTCGCAGCTGAGAAGGACCGTGAAGCTAGCGGCGAATTCGTAGAGCTCTTCGCTGCACTGCGCCGCTCGCAAGCGGCTTCGTTCTTCGCCTTCTGCCGTCCGGCGAGAGCTGAACTCCAGCGGTCGGTTGCAGCTCTGCCCAACAGCGTGTTCTCGGTTCTGCGGGCAAGCACGCCCTCTTGCCTTGGCCCCGAGAGCAAAGTCCCGAGCGAGCACTCGACTCAGTGCAATGCACCCGGAAGGACGCTCTCGCTCGCCTTTCAAGGAGCGATTCCTAACAGCAGAAGCAGCAGAGGCACAAACTGCACGACGAGAGGGGACAACGTAGAACACGTCTCTGTCCTGGCACATTTTCGTGAGCGATACTTCCCTCCGGGTCTTCGGGCCTTGCGAAGCTCTGTGTACTGCGAGCGCTGCTACTCGCAGCTGAGAAGGACCGTGAAGCTAGCGGCGAATTCGTAGAGCTCTTCGCTGCACTGCGCCGCTCGCAAGCGGCTTCGTTCTTCGCCTTCTGCCGTCCGGCGAGAGCTGAACTCCAGCGGTCGGTTGCAGCTCTGCCCAACAGCGTGTTCTCGGTTCTGCGGGCAAGCACGCCCTCTTGCCTTGGCCCCGAGAGCAAAGTCCCGAGCGAGCACTCGACTCAGTGCAATGCACCCGGAAGGACGCTCTCGCTCGCCTTTCAAGGAGCGATTCCTAACAGCAGAAGCAGCAGAGGCACAAACTGCACGACGAGAGGGGACAACGTAGAACACGTCTCTGTCCTGGCACATTTGCGTGTGCGATACTTCCCTCCGGCTCTTCGGGCCTTGCGAAGCTCTGTGTACTGCGAGCGCTGCTACTCGCAGCTGAGAAGGACCGTGGAGCTAGCGGCGAATTCGGAGAGCTCTTCGCTGCACTGCGCCGCTCGCAAGCGCCTTCGTTCTTCGCCTTCTGCCGTCCGGGGAGAGCTGAACTCCAGCGGTCAGTTGCAGCTCTGCCCAACAGCGTGTTCTCGGTTCTGCGGGCAAGCACGCCCTCTTGCCTTGGCCCCGAGAGCAAAGTCCCGAGCGAGCTCTCGACTCAGTGCAATGCACCCGGAAGGACGCTCTCGCTCGCCTTTCAAGGAGCGATTCCTAACAGCAGAAGCAGCAGAGGCACAAACTGCATGACGAGAAGGGACAACGTAGAACACGTCTCTGTCCTGGCACATTTTCGTGTGCGATACTTCCCTCCGGCTCTTCGGTTCTTGCGAAGCTCTGTGTACTGCGAGCGCTGCTACTCGCAGCTGAGAAGGACCGTGGAGCTAGCGGCGAATTCGGAGAGCTCTTCGCTGCACTGCGCCGCTCGCAAGCGGCTTCGTTCTTCGCCTTCTGCCGTCCGGCGAGAGCTGAACTCCAGCGGTCAGTTGCAGCTCTGCCCAACAGCGTGTTCTCGGTTCTGTGGGCAAGCACGCCCTCTTGCCTTGGCCCCGAGAGCAAAGTCCCGAGCGAGCACTCGACTCAGTGCAATGCACCCGGAAGGACGCTCTCGCTCGCCTTTCAAGGAGCGATTCCTAACAGCAGAAGCAGCAGAGGCACAAACTGCACGACGAGAGGGGACACCGTAGAACACGTCTCTGTCCTGGCACATTTGCGTGTGCGATACTTCCCTCCGGCTCTTCGGGCCTTGCGAAGCTCTGTGTACTGCGAGAGCTGCTACTCGCAGCTGAGAAGGACCGTGGAGCTAGCGGCGAATTCGGAGAGCTCTTCGCTGCACTGCGCCGCTCGCAAGCGGCTTCGTTCTTCGCCTTCTGCCGTCCGGCGAGAGCTGAACTCCAGCGGTCAGTTGCAGCTCTGCCCAACAGCGTGTTCTCGGTTCTGCGGGCAAGCACGCCCTCTTGCCTTGGCCCCGAGAGCAAAGTCCCGAGCGAGCACTCGACTCAGTGCAATGCACCCGGAAGGACGCTCTCGCTCGCCTTTCAAGGAGCGATTCCTAACAGCAGAAGCAGCAGAGGCACAAACTGCACGACGAGAGGGGACAACGTAGAACACGTCTCTGTCCTGGCACATTTTCGTGAGCGATACTTCCCTCCGGGTCTTCGGGCCTTGCGAAGCTCTGTGTACTGCGAGCGCTGCTACTCGCAGCTGAGAAGGACCGTGGAGCTAGCGGCGAATTCGTAGAGCTCTTCGCTGCACTGCGCCGCTCGCAAGCGCCTTCGTTCTTCGCCTTCTGCCGTCCGGCGAAGGCTGAACTCCAGCGGTCAGTTGCAGCTCTGCCCAACAGCGTGTTCTCGGTTCTGCGGGCAAGCACGCCCTCTTGCCTTGGCCCCGAGAGCAAAGTCCCGAGCGAGCACTCGACTCAGTGCAATGCACCCGGAAGGACGCTCTCGCTCGCCTTTCAAGGAGCGATTCCTAACAGCAGAAGCAGCAGAGGCACAAACTGCACGACGAGAGGGGACAACGTAGAACACGTCTCTGTCCTGGCACATTTGCGTGTGCGATACTTCCCTCCGGCTCTTCGGGCCTTGCGAAGCTCTGTGTACTGCGAGCGCTGCTACTCGCAGCTGAGAAGGACCGTGAAGCTAGCGGCGAATTCGTAGAGCTCTTCGCTGCACTGCGCCGCTCGCAAGCGGCTTCGTTCTTCGCCTTCTGCCGTCCGGCGAGAGCTGAACTCCAGCGGTCGGTTGCAGCTCTGCCCAACAGCGTGTTCTCGGTTCTGCGGGCAAGCACGCCCTCTTGCCTTGGCCCCGAGAGCAAAGTCCCGAGCGAGCACTCGACTCAGTGCAATGCACCCGGAAGGACGCTCTCGCTCGCCTTTCAAGGAGCGATTCCTAACAGCAGAAGCAGCAGAGGCACAAACTGCACGACGAGAGGGGACAACGTAGAACACGTCTCTGTCCTGGCACATTTGCGTGTGCGATACTTCCCTCCGGCTCTTCGGGCCTTGCGAAGCTCTGTGTACTGCGAGCGCTGCTACTCGCAGCTGAGAAGGACCGTGGAGCTAGCGGCGAATTCGGAGAGCTCTTCGCTGCACTGCGCCGCTCGCAAGCGGCTTCGTTCTTCGCCTTCTGCCGTCCGGGGAGAGCTGAACTCCAGCGGTCAGTTGCAGCTCTGCCCAACAGCGTGTTCTCGGTTCTGCGGGCAAGCACGCCCTCTTGCCTTGGCCCCGAGAGCAAAGTCCCGAGCGAGCTCTCGACTCAGTGCAATGCACCCGGAAGGACGCTCTCGCTCGCCTTTCAAGGAGCGATTCCTAACAGCAGAAGCAGCAGAGGCACAAACTGCATGACGAGAAGGGACAACGTAGAACACGTCTCTGTCCTGGCACATTTTCGTGTGCGATACTTCCCTCCGGCTCTTCGGTTCTTGCGAAGCTCTGTGTACTGCGAGCGCTGCTACTCGCAGCTGAGAAGGACCGTGGAGCTAGCGGCGAATTCGGAGAGCTCTTCGCTGCACTGCGCCGCTCGCAAGCGGCTTCGTTCTTCGCCTTCTGCCGTCCGGCGAGAGCTGAACTCCAGCGGTCAGTTGCAGCTCTGCCCAACAGCGTGTTCTCGGTTCTGCGGGCAAGCACGCCCTCTTGCCTTGGCCCCGAGAGCAAAGTCCCGAGCGAGCACTCGACTCAGTGCAATGCACCCGGAAGGACGCTCTCGCTCGCCTTTCAAGGAGCGATTCCTAACAGCAGAAGCAGCAGAGGCACAAACTGCACGACGAGAGGGGACACCGTAGAACACGTCTCTGTCCTGGCACATTTGCGTGTGCGATACTTCCCTCCGGCTCTTCGGGCCTTGCGAAGCTCTGTGTACTGCGAGAGCTGCTACTCGCAGCTGAGAAGGACCGTGGAGCTAGCGGCGAATTCGGAGAGCTCTTCGCTGCACTGCGCCGCTCGCAAGCGGCTTCGTTCTTCGCCTTCTGCCGTCCGGCGAGAGCTGAACTCCAGCGGTCAGTTGCAGCTCTGCCCAACAGCGTGTTCTCGGTTCTGCGGGCAAGCACGCCCTCTTGCCTTGGCCCCGAGAGCAAAGTCCCGAGCGAGCACTCGACTCAGTGCAATGCACCCGGAAGGACGCTCTCGCTCGCCTTTCAAGGAGCGATTCCTAACAGCAGAAGCAGCAGAGGCACAAACTGCACGACGAGAGGGGACAACGTAGAACACGTCTCTGTCCTGGCACATTTTCGTGAGCGATACTTCCCTCCGGGTCTTCGGGCCTTGCGAAGCTCTGTGTACTGCGAGCGCTGCTACTCGCAGCTGAGAAGGACCGTGGAGCTAGCGGCGAATTCGTAGAGCTCTTCGCTGCACTGCGCCGCTCGCAAGCGCCTTCGTTCTTCGCCTTCTGCCGTCCGGCGAAGGCTGAACTCCAGCGGTCAGTTGCAGCTCTGCCCAACAGCGTGTTCTCGGTTCTGCGGGCAAGCACGCCCTCTTGCCTTGGCCCCGAGAGCAAAGTCCCGAGCGAGCACTCGACTCAGTGCAATGCACCCGGAAGGACGCTCTCGCTCGCCTTTCAAGGAGCGATTCCTAACAGCAGAAGCAGCAGAGGCACAAACTGCACGACGAGAGGGGACAACGTAGAACACGTCTCTGTCCTGGCACATTTGCGTGTGCGATACTTCCCTCCGGCTCTTCGGGCCTTGCGAAGCTCTGTGTACTGCGAGCGCTGCTACTCGCAGCTGAGAAGGGCCGTGGAGCTAGCGGCGAATTCGGAGAGCTCTTCGCTGCACTGCGCCGCTCGCAAGCGGCTTCGTTCTTCGCCTTCTGCCGTCCGCCGAAGGCTGAACTCCAGCGGTCAGTTGCAGCTCTGCCCAACAGCGTGTTCTCGGTTCTGCGGGCAAGCACGCCCTCTTGCCTTGGCCCCGAGAGCAAAGTCCCGAGCGAGCACTCGACTCAGTGCAATGCACCCGGAAGGACGCTCTCGCTCGCCTTTCAAGGAGCGATTCCTAACAGCAGAAGCAGCAGAGGCACAAACTGCACGACGAGAGGGGACAACGTAGAACACGTCTCTGTCCTGGCACATTTGCGTGTGCGATACTTCCCTCCGGGTCTTCGGGCCTTGCGAAGCTCTGTGTACTGCGAGCGCTGCTACTCGCAGCTGAGAAGGACCGTGGAGCTAGCGGCGAATTCGGAGAGCTCTTCGCTGCACTGCGCCGCTCGCAAGCGGCTTCGTTCTTCGCCTTCTGCCGTCCGGCGAGAGCTGAACTCCAGCGGTCAGTTGCAGCTCTGCCCAACAGCGTGTTCTCAGCTCTGCGGGCAAGCACGCCCTCTTGCCTTGGCCCCGAGAGCAAAGTCCCGAGCGAGCACTCGACTCAGTGCAATGCACCCGGAAGGACGCTCTCGCTCGCCTTTCAAGGAGCGATTCCTAACAGCAGAAGCAGCAGAGGCACAAACTGCACGACGAGAGGGGACAACGTAGAACACGTCTCTGTCCTGGCACATTTGCGTGTGCGATACTTCCCTCCGGGTCTTCGGGCCTTGCGAAGCTCTGTGTACTGCGAGCGCTGCTACTCGCAGCTGAGAAGGACCGTGGAGGTAGCGGCGAATTCGGAGAGCTCTTCGCTGCACTGCGCCGCTCGCAAGCGGCTTCGTTCTTCGCCTTCTGCCGTCCGGCGAGAGCTGAACTCCAGCGGTCAGTTGCAGCTCTGCCCAACAGCGTGTTCTCAGTTCTGCGGGCAAGCACGCCCTCTTGCCTTGGCCCCGAGAGCAAAGTCCCGAGCGAGCACTCGACTCAGTGCAATGCACCCGGAAGGACGCTCTCGCTCGCCTTTCAAGGAGCGATTCCTAACAGCAGAAGCAGCAGAGGCACAAACTGCACGACGAGAGGGGACAACGTAGAACACGTCTCTGTCCTGGCACATTTGCGTGTGCGATACTTCCCTCCGGCTCTTCGGGCCTTGCGAAGCTCTGTGTACTGCGAGCGCTGCTACTCGCAGCTGAGAAGGACCGTGGAGCTAGCGGCGAATTCGGAGAGCTCTTCGCTGCACTGCGCCGCTCGCAAGCGCCTTCGTTCTTCGCCTTCTGCCGTCCGGCGAGAGCTGAACTCCAGCGGTCAGTTGCAGCTCTGCCCAACAGCGTGTTCTCGGTTCTGCGGGCAAGCACGCCCTCTTGCCTTGGCCGCGAGAGCAAAGTCCCGAGCGAGCACTCGACTCAGTGCAATGCACCCGGAAGGACGCTCTCGCTCGCCTTTCAAGGAGCGATTCCTAACAGCAGAAGCAGCAGAGGCACAAACTGCACGACGAGAGGGGACAACGTAGAACACGTCTCTGTCCTGGCACATTTGCGTGTGCGATACTTCCCTCCGGCTCTTCGGGCCTTGCGAAGCTCTGTGTACTGCGAGCGCTGCTACTCGCAGCTGAGAAGGACCGTGGAGCTAGCGGCGAATTCGGAGAGCTCTTCGCTGCACTGCGCCGCTCGCAAGCGCCTTCGTTCTTCGCCTTCTGCCGTCCGGCGAAGGCTGAACTCCAGCGGTCAGTTGCAGCTCTGCCCAACAGCGTGTTCTCGGTTCTGCGGGCAAGCACGCCCTCTTGCCTTGGCCGCGAGAGCAAAGTCCCGAGCGAGCACTCGACTCAGTGCAATGCACCCGGAAGGACGCTCTCGCTCGCCTTTCAAGGAGCGATTCCTAACAGCAGAAGCAGCAGAGGCACAAACTGCACGACGAGAGGGGACAACGTAGAACACGTCTCTGTCCTGGCACATTTTCGTGTGCGATACTTCCCTCCGGCTCTTCGGGCCTTGCGAAGCTCTGTGTACTGCGAGAGCAGCTACTCGCAGCTGAGAAGGACCGTGGAGCTAGCGGCGAATTCGGAGAGCTCTTCGCTGCACTGCGCCGCTCGCAAGCGGCTTCGTTCTTCGCCTTCTGCCGTCCGGCGAGAGCTGAACTCCAGCGGTCAGTTGCAGCTCTGCCCAACAGCGTGTTCTCGGTTCTGCGGGCAAGCACGCCCTCTTGCCTTGGCCGCGAGAGCAAAGTCCCGAGCGAGCACTCGACTCAGTGCAATGCACCCGGAAGGACGCTCTCGCTCGCCTTTCAAGGAGCGATTCCTAACAGCAGAAGCAGCAGAGGCACAAACTGCACGACGAGAGGGGACAACGTAGAACACGTCTCTGTCCTGGCACATTTTCGTGAGCGATACTTCCCTCCGGGTCTTCGGGCCTTGCGAAGCTCTGTGTACTGCGAGCGCTGCTACTCGCAGCTGAGAAGGACCGTGGAGCTAGCGGCGAATTCGTAGAGCTCTTCGCTGCACTGCGCCGCTCGCAAGCGGCTTCGTTCTTCGCCTTCTGCCGTCCGGCGAGAGCTGAACTCCAGCGGTCAGTTGCAGCTCTGCCCAACAGCGTGTTCTCGGTTCTGCGGGCAAGCACGCCCTCTTGCCTTGGCCGCGAGAGCAAAGTCCCGAGCGAGCACTCGACTCAGTGCAATGCACCCGGAAGGACGCTCTCGCTCGCCTTTCAAGGAGCGATTCCTAACAGCAGAAGCAGCAGAGGCACAAACTGCACGACGAGAGGGGACAACGTAGAACACGTCTCTGTCCTGGCACATTTGCGTGTGCGATACTTCCCTCCGGGTCTTCGGGCCTTGCGAAGCTCTGTGTACTGCGAGCGCTGCTACTCGCAGCTGAGAAGGACCGTGGAGCTAGCGGCGAATTCGGAGAGCTCTTCGCTGCACTGCGCCGCTCGCAAGCGGCTTCGTTCTTCGCCTTCTGCCGTCCGGCGAGAGCTGAACTCCAGCGGTCAGTTGCAGCTCTGCCCAACAGCGTGTTCTCGGTTCTGCGAGCAAGCACGCCCTCTTGCCTTGGCCCCGAGAGCAAAGTCCCGAGCGAGCACTCGACTCAGTGCAATGCACCCGGAAGGACGCTCTCGCTCGCCTTTCAAAGAGCGATTCCTAACAGCAGAAGCAGCAGAGGCACAAACTGCACGACGAGAGGGGACAACGTAGAACACGTCTCTGTCCTGGCACATTTGCGTGTGCGATACTTCCCTCCGGCTCTTCGGGCCTTGCGAAGCTCTGTGTACTGCGAGCGCTGCTACTCGCAGCTGAGAAGGACCGTGGAGCTAGCGGCGAATTCGGAGAGCTCTTCGCTGCACTGCGCCGCTCGCAAGCGCCTTCGTTCTTCGCCTTCTGCCGTCCGGCGAGAGCTGAACTCCAGCGGTCAGTTGCAGCTCTGCCCAACAGCGTGTTCTCGGTTCTGCGGGCAAGCACGCCCTCTTGCCTTGGCCGCGAGAGCAAAGTCCCGAGCGAGCACTCGACTCAGTGCAATGCACCCGGAAGGACGCTCTCGCTCGCCTTTCAAGGAGCGATTCCTAACAGCAGAAGCAGCAGAGGCACAAACTGCACGACGAGAAGGGACAACGTAGAACACGTCTCTGTCCTGGCACATTTGCGTGTGCGATACTTCCCTCCGGCTCTTCGGGCCTTGCGAAGCTCTGTGTACTGCGAGCGCTGCTACTCGCAGCTGAGAAGGGCCGTGGAGCTAGCGGCGAATTCGGAGAGCTCTTCGCTGCACTGCGCCGCTCGCAAGCGCCTTCGTTCTTCGCCTTCTGCCGTCCGGCGAAGGCTGAACTCCAGCGGTCAGTTGCAGCTCTGCCCAACAGCGTGTTCTCGGTTCTGCGGGCAAGCACGCCCTCTTGCCTTGGCCCCGAGAGCAAAGTCCCGAGCGAGCACTCGACTCAGTGCAATGCACCCGGAAGGACGCTCTCGCTCGCCTTTCAAGGAGCGATTCCTAACAGCAGAAGCAGCAGAGGCACAAACTGCACGACGAGAGGGGACAACGTAGAACACGTCTCTGTCCTGGCACATTTGCGTGTGCGATACTTCCCTCCGGCTCTTCGGGCCTTGCGAAGCTCTGTGTACTGCGAGAGCAGCTACTCGCAGCTGAGAAGGACCGTGGAGCTAGCGGCGAATTCGGAGAGCTCTTCGCTGCACTGCGCCGCTCGCAAGCGGCTTCGTTCTTCGCCTTCTGCCGTCCGGCGAGAGCTGAACTCCAGCGGTCGGTTGCAGCTCTGCCCAACAGCGTGTTCTCGGTTCTGCGGGCAAGCACGCCCTCTTGCCTTGGCCGCGAGAGCAAAGTCCCGAGCGAGCACTCGACTCAGTGCAATGCACCCGGAAGGACGCTCTCGCTCGCCTTTCAAGGAGCGATTCCTAACAGCAGAAGCAGCAGAGGCACAAACTGCACGACGAGAGGGGACAACGTAGAACACGTCTCTGTCCTGGCACATTTTCGTGAGCGATACTTCCCTCCGGGTCTTCGGGCCTTGCGAAGCTCTGTGTACTGCGAGCGCTGCTACTCGCAGCTGAGAAGGACCGTGAAGCTAGCGGCGAATTCGTAGAGCTCTTCGCTGCACTGCGCCGCTCGCAAGCGGCTTCGTTCTTCGCCTTCTGCCGTCCGGCGAGAGCTGAACTCCAGCGGTCGGTTGCAGCTCTGCCCAACAGCGTGTTCTCGGTTCTGCGGGCAAGCACGCCCTCTTGCCTTGGCCCCGAGAGCAAAGTCCCGAGCGAGCACTCGACTCAGTGCAATGCACCCGGAAGGACGCTCTCGCTCGCCTTTCAAGGAGCGATTCCTAACAGCAGAAGCAGCAGAGGCACAAACTGCACGACGAGAGGGGACAACGTAGAACACGTCTCTGTCCTGGCACATTTGCGTGTGCGATACTTCCCTCCGGCTCTTCGGGCCTTGCGAAGCTCTGTGTACTGCGAGCGCTGCTACTCGCAGCTGAGAAGGACCGTGGAGCTAGCGGCGAATTCGGAGAGCTCTTCGCTGCACTGCGCCGCTCGCAAGCGCCTTCGTTCTTCGCCTTCTGCCGTCCGGGGAGAGCTGAACTCCAGCGGTCAGTTGCAGCTCTGCCCAACAGCGTGTTCTCGGTTCTGCGGGCAAGCACGCCCTCTTGCCTTGGCCCCGAGAGCAAAGTCCCGAGCGAGCTCTCGACTCAGTGCAATGCACCCGGAAGGACGCTCTCGCTCGCCTTTCAAGGAGCGATTCCTAACAGCAGAAGCAGCAGAGGCACAAACTGCATGACGAGAAGGGACAACGTAGAACACGTCTCTGTCCTGGCACATTTTCGTGTGCGATACGTCCCTCCGGCTCTTCGGTTCTTGCGAAGCTCTGTGTACTGCGAGCGCTGCTACTCGCAGCTGAGAAGGACCGTGGAGCTAGCGGCGAATTCGGAGAGCTCTTCGCTGCACTGCGCCGCTCGCAAGCGGCTTCGTTCTTCGCCTTCTGCCGTCCGGCGAGAGCTGAACTCCAGCGGTCAGTTGCAGCTCTGCCCAACAGCGTGTTCTCGGTTCTGCGGGCAAGCACGCCCTCTTGCCTTGGCCCCGAGAGCAAAGTCCCGAGCGAGCACTCGACTCAGTGCAATGCACCCGGAAGGACGCTCTCGCTCGCCTTTCAAGGAGCGATTCCTAACAGCAGAAGCAGCAGAGGCACAAACTGCACGACGAGAGGGGACACCGTAGAACACGTCTCTGTCCTGGCACATTTGCGTGTGCGATACTTCCCTCCGGCTCTTCGGGCCTTGCGAAGCTCTGTGTACTGCGAGAGCTGCTACTCGCAGCTGAGAAGGACCGTGGAGCTAGCGGCGAATTCGGAGAGCTCTTCGCTGCACTGCGCCGCTCGCAAGCGGCTTCGTTCTTCGCCTTCTGCCGTCCGGCGAGAGCTGAACTCCAGCGGTCAGTTGCAGCTCTGCCCAACAGCGTGTTCTCGGTTCTGCGGGCAAGCACGCCCTCTTGCCTTGGCCCCGAGAGCAAAGTCCCGAGCGAGCACTCGACTCAGTGCAATGCACCCGGAAGGACGCTCTCGCTCGCCTTTCAAGGAGCGATTCCTAACAGCAGAAGCAGCAGAGGCACAAACTGCACGACGAGAGGGGACAACGTAGAACACGTCTCTGTCCTGGCACATTTTCGTGAGCGATACTTCCCTCCGGGTCTTCGGGCCTTGCGAAGCTCTGTGTACTGCGAGCGCTGCTACTCGCAGCTGAGAAGGACCGTGGAGCTAGCGGCGAATTCGTAGAGCTCTTCGCTGCACTGCGCCGCTCGCAAGCGCCTTCGTTCTTCGCCTTCTGCCGTCCGGCGAAGGCTGAACTCCAGCGGTCAGTTGCAGCTCTGCCCAACAGCGTGTTCTCGGTTCTGCGGGCAAGCACGCCCTCTTGCCTTGGCCCCGAGAGCAAAGTCCCGAGCGAGCACTCGACTCAGTGCAATGCACCCGGAAGGACGCTCTCGCTCGCCTTTCAAGGAGCGATTCCTAACAGCAGAAGCAGCAGAGGCACAAACTGCACGACGAGAGGGGACAACGTAGAACACGTCTCTGTCCTGGCACATTTGCGTGTGCGATACTTCCCTCCGGCTCTTCGGGCCTTGCGAAGCTCTGTGTACTGCGAGCGCTGCTACTCGCAGCTGAGAAGGACCGTGGAGCTAGCGGCGAATTCGGAGAGCTCTTCGCTGCACTGCGCCGCTCGCAAGCGGCTTCGTTCTTCGCCTTCTGCCGTCCGGCGAGAGCTGAACTCCAGCGGTCAGTTGCAGCTCTGCCCAACAGCGTGTTCTCGGTTCTGCGGGCAAGCACGCCCTCTTGCCTTGGCCCCGAGAGCAAAGTCCCGAGCGAGCACTCGACTCAGTGCAATGCACCCGGAAGGACGCTCTCGCTCGCCTTTCAAGGAGCGATTCCTAACAGCAGAAGCAGCAGAGGCACAAACTGCACGACGAGAAGGGACAACGTAGAACACGTCTCTGTCCTGGCACATTTGCGTGTGCGATACTTCCCTCCGGCTCTTCGGGCCTTGCGAAGCTCTGTGTACTGCGAGCGCTGCTACTCGCAGCTGAGAAGGACCGTGGAGCTAGCGGCGAATTCGGAGAGCTCTTCGCTGCACTGCGCCGCTCGCAAGCGGCTTCGTTCTTCGCCTTCTGCCGTCCGGCGAGAGCTGAACTCCAGCGGTCAGTTGCAGCTCTGCCCAACAGCGTGTTCTCGGTTCTGCGGGCAAGCACGCCCTCTTGCCTTGGCCCCGAGAGCAAAGTCCCGAGCGAGCACTCGACTCAGTGCAATGCACCCGGAAGGACGCTCTCGCTCGCCTTTCAAGGAGCGATTCCTAACAGCAGAAGCAGCAGAGGCACAAACTGCACGACGAGAGGGGACAACGTAGAACACGTCTCTGTCCTGGCACATTTTCGTGAGCGATACTTCCCTCCGGGTCTTCGGGCCTTGCGAAGCTCTGTGTACTGCGAGCGCTGCTACTCGCAGCTGAGAAGGACCGTGGAGCTAGCGGCGAATTCGTAGAGCTCTTCGCTGCACTGCGCCGCTCGCAAGCGGCTTCGTTCTTCGCCTTCTGCCGTCCGGGGAGAGCTGAACTCCAGCGGTCAGTTGCAGCTCTGCCCAACAGCGTGTTCTCGGTTCTGCGGGCAAGCACGCCCTCTTGCCTTGGCCCCGAGAGCAAAGTCCCGAGCGAGCTCTCGACTCAGTGCAATGCACCCGGAAGGACGCTCTCGCTCGCCTTTCAAGGAGCGATTCCTAACAGCAGAAGCAGCAGAGGCACAAACTGCACGACGAGAGGGGACAACGTAGAACACGTCTCTGTCCTGGCACATTTTCGTGAGCGATACTTCCCTCCGGGTCTTCGGGCCTTGCGAAGCTCTGTGTACTGCGAGCGCTGCTACTCGCAGCTGAGAAGGACCGTGGAGCTAGCGGCGAATTCGGAGAGCTCTTCGCTGCACTGCGCCGCTCGCAAGCGCCTTCGTTCTTCGCCTTCTGCCGTCCGGCGAGAGCTGAACTCCAGCGGTCCGTTGCAGCTCTGCCCAACAGCGTGTTCTCGGTTCTGCGGGCAAGCACGCCCTCTTGCCTTGGCCCCGAGAGCAAAGTCCCGAGCGAGCACTCGACTCAGTGCAATGCACCCGGAAGGACGCTCTCGCTCGCCTTTCAAGGAGCGATTCCTAACAGCAGAAGCAGCAGAGGCACAAACTGCACGACGAGAGGGGACAACGTAGAACACGTCTCTGTCCTGGCACATTTGCGTGTGCGATACTTCCCTCCGGCTCTTCGGGCCTTGCGAAGCTCTGTGTACTGCGAGCGCTGCTACTCGCAGCTGAGAAGGACCGTGGAGCTAGCGGCGAATTCGGAGAGCTCTTCGCTGCACTGCGCCGCTCGCAAGCGCCTTCGTTCTTCGCCTTCTGCCGTCCGGCGAGAGCTGAACTCCAGCGGTCAGTTGCAGCTCTGCCCAACAGCGTGTTCTCGGTTCTGCGGGCAAGCACGCCCTCTTGCCTTGGCCGCGAGAGCAAAGTCCCGAGCGAGCACTCGACTCAGTGCAATGCACCCGGAAGGACGCTCTCGCTCGCCTTTCAAGGAGCGATTCCTAACAGCAGAAGCAGCAGAGGCACAAACTGCACGACGAGAGGGGACAACGTAGAACACGTCTCTGTCCTGGCACATTTGCGTGTGCGATACTTCCCTCCGGCTCTTCGGGCCTTGCGAAGCTCTGTGTACTGCGAGCGCTGCTACTCGCAGCTGAGAAGGACCGTGGAGCTAGCGGCGAATTCGGAGAGCTCTTCGCTGCACTGCGCCGCTCGCAAGCGGCTTCGTTCTTCGCCTTCTGCCGTCCGGCGAGAGCTGAACTCCAGCGGTCAGTTGCAGCTCTGCCCAACAGCGTGTTCTCGGTTCTGCGGGCAAGCACGCCCTCTTGCCTTGGCCCCGAGAGCAAAGTCCCGAGCGAGCACTCGACTCAGTGCAATGCACCCGGAAGGACGCTCTCGCTCGCCTTTCAAGGAGCGATTCCTAACAGCAGAAGCAGCAGAGGCACAAACTGCACGACGAGAAGGGACAACGTAGAACACGTCTCTGTCCTGGCACATTTTCGTGTGCGATACTTCCCTCCGGGTCTTCGGTTCTTGCGAAGCTCTGTGTACTGCGAGCGCTGCTACTCGCAGCTGAGAAGGACCGTGGAGCTAGCGGCGAATTCGGAGAGCTCTTCGCTGCACTGCGCCGCTCGCAAGCGGCTTCGTTCTTCGCCTTCTGCCGTCCGGCGAGAGCTGAACTCCAGCGGTCAGTTGCAGCTCTGCCCAACAGCGTGTTCTCGGTTCTGCGGGCAAGCACGCCCTCTTGCCTTGGCCCCGAGAGCAAAGTCCCGA
This sequence comes from Sturnus vulgaris, assembly GCF_052056855.1. Taxonomy (NCBI): domain Eukaryota; kingdom Metazoa; phylum Chordata; class Aves; order Passeriformes; family Sturnidae; genus Sturnus; species Sturnus vulgaris. The sequence continues at coordinate 365,002 of NW_028276406.1, forward strand.
GCGAGCACTCGACTCAGTGCAATGCACCCGGAAGGACGCTCTCGCTCGCCTTTCAAGGAGCGATTCCTAACAGCAGAAGCAGCAGAGGCACAAACTGCACGACGAGAAGGGACACCGTAGAACACGTCTCTGTCCTGGCACATTTGCGTGTGCGATACTTCCCTCCGGCTCTTCGGGCCTTGCGAAGCTCTGTGTACTGCGAGCGCTGCTACTCGCAGCTGAGAAGGACCGTGGAGCTAGCGGCGAATTCGGAGAGCTCTTCGCTGCACTGCGCCGCTCGCAAGCGGCTTCGTTCTTCGCCTTCTGCCGTCCGGCGAGAGCTGAACTCCAGCGGTCCGTTGCAGCTCTGCCCAACAGCGTGTTCTCGGTTCTGCGGGCAAGCACGCCCTCTTGCCTTGGCCCCGAGAGCAAAGTCCCGAGCGAGCACTCGACTCAGTGCAATGCACCCGGAAGGACGCTCTCGCTCGCCTTTCAAGGAGCGATTCCTAACAGCAGAAGCAGCAGAGGCACAAACTGCACGACGAGAGGGGACAACGTAGAACACGTCTCTGTCCTGGCACATTTTCGTGTGCGATACTTCCCTCCGGCTCTTCGGGCCTTGCGAAGCTCTGTGTACTGCGAGCGCTGCTACTCGCAGCTGAGAAGGACCGTGGAGCTAGCGGCGAATTCGGAGAGCTCTTCGCTGCACTGCGCCGCTCGCAAGCGCCTTCGTTCTTCGCCTTCTGCCGTCCGGCGAGAGCTGAACTCCAGCGGTCCGTTGCAGCTCTGCCCAACAGCGTGTTCTCGGTTCTGCGGGCAAGCACGCCCTCTTGCCTTGGCCCCGAGAGCAAAGTCCCGAGCGAGCACTCGACTCAGTGCAATGCACCCGGAAGGACGCTCTCGCTCGCCTTTCAAGGAGCGATTCCTAACAGCAGAAGCAGCAGAGGCACAAACTGCACGACGAGAAGGGACAACGTAGAACACGTCTCTGTCCTGGCACATTTGCGTGTGCGATACTTCCCTCCGGCTCTTCGGGCCTTGCGAAGCTCTGTGTACTGCGAGCGCTGCTACTCGCAGCTGAGAAGGACCGTGGAGCTAGCGGCGAATTCGGAGAGCTCTTCGCTGCACTGCGCCGCTCGCAAGCGGCTTCGTTCTTCGCCTTCTGCCGTCCGGCGAGAGCTGAACTCCAGCGGTCGGTTGCAGCTCTGCCCAACAGCGTGTTCTCGGTTCTGCGGGCAAGCACGCCCTCTTGCCTTGGCCCCGAGAGCAAAGTCCCGAGCGAGCACTCGACTCAGTGCAATGCACCCGGAAGGACGCTCTCGCTCGCCTTTCAAGGAGCGATTCCTAACAGCAGAAGCAGCAGAGGCACAAACTGCACGACGAGAGGGGACAACGTAGAACACGTCTCTGTCCTGGCACATTTTCGTGAGCGATACTTCCCTCCGGGTCTTCGGGCCTTGCGAAGCTCTGTGTACTGCGAGCGCTGCTACTCGCAGCTGAGAAGGACCGTGGAGCTAGCGGCGAATTCGTAGAGCTCTTCGCTGCACTGCGCCGCTCGCAAGCGGCTTCGTTCTTCGCCTTCTGCCGTCCGGGGAGAGCTGAACTCCAGCGGTCAGTTGCAGCTCTGCCCAACAGCGTGTTCTCGGTTCTGCGGGCAAGCACGCCCTCTTGCCTTGGCCCCGAGAGCAAAGTCCCGAGCGAGCTCTCGACTCAGTGCAATGCACCCGGAAGGACGCTCTCGCTCGCCTTTCAAGGAGCGATTCCTAACAGCAGAAGCAGCAGAGGCACAAACTGCACGACGAGAGGGGACAACGTAGAACACGTCTCTGTCCTGGCACATTTTCGTGAGCGATACTTCCCTCCGGGTCTTCGGGCCTTGCGAAGCTCTGTGTACTGCGAGCGCTGCTACTCGCAGCTGAGAAGGACCGTGGAGCTAGCGGCGAATTCAGAGAGCTCTTCGCTGCACTGCGCCGCTCGCAAGCGCCTTCGTTCTTCGCCTTCTGCCGTCCGGCGAGAGCTGAACTCCAGCGGTCCGTTGCAGCTCTGCCCAACAGCGTGTTCTCGGTTCTGCGGGCAAGCACGCCCTCTTGCCTTGGCCCCGAGAGCAAAGTCCCGAGCGAGCACTCGACTCAGTGCAATGCACCCGGAAGGACGCTCTCGCTCGCCTTTCAAGGAGCGATTCCTAACAGCAGAAGCAGCAGAGGCACAAACTGCACGACGAGAGGGGACAACGTAGAACACGTCTCTGTCCTGGCACATTTTCGTGAGCGATACTTCCCTCCGGGTCTTCGGGCCTTGCGAAGCTCTGTGTACTGCGAGCGCTGCTACTCGCAGCTGAGAAGGACCGTGAAGCTAGCGGCGAATTCGTAGAGCTCTTCGCTGCACTGCGCCGCTCGCAAGCGGCTTCGTTCTTCGCCTTCTGCCGTCCGGCGAGAGCTGAACTCCAGCGGTCGGTTGCAGCTCTGCCCAACAGCGTGTTCTCGGTTCTGCGGGCAAGCACGCCCTCTTGCCTTGGCCCCGAGAGCAAAGTCCCGAGCGAGCACTCGACTCAGTGCAATGCACCCGGAAGGACGCTCTCGCTCGCCTTTCAAGGAGCGATTCCTAACAGCAGAAGCAGCAGAGGCACAAACTGCACGACGAGAGGGGACAACGTAGAACACGTCTCTGTCCTGGCACATTTGCGTGTGCGATACTTCCCTCCGGCTCTTCGGGCCTTGCGAAGCTCTGTGTACTGCGAGCGCTGCTACTCGCAGCTGAGAAGGACCGTGGAGCTAGCGGCGAATTCGGAGAGCTCTTCGCTGCACTGCGCCGCTCGCAAGCGCCTTCGTTCTTCGCCTTCTGCCGTCCGGGGAGAGCTGAACTCCAGCGGTCAGTTGCAGCTCTGCCCAACAGCGTGTTCTCGGTTCTGCGGGCAAGCACGCCCTCTTGCCTTGGCCCCGAGAGCAAAGTCCCGAGCGAGCTCTCGACTCAGTGCAATGCACCCGGAAGGACGCTCTCGCTCGCCTTTCAAGGAGCGATTCCTAACAGCAGAAGCAGCAGAGGCACAAACTGCATGACGAGAAGGGACAACGTAGAACACGTCTCTGTCCTGGCACATTTTCGTGTGCGATACTTCCCTCCGGCTCTTCGGTTCTTGCGAAGCTCTGTGTACTGCGAGCGCTGCTACTCGCAGCTGAGAAGGACCGTGGAGCTAGCGGCGAATTCGGAGAGCTCTTCGCTGCACTGCGCCGCTCGCAAGCGGCTTCGTTCTTCGCCTTCTGCCGTCCGGCGAGAGCTGAACTCCAGCGGTCAGTTGCAGCTCTGCCCAACAGCGTGTTCTCGGTTCTGCGGGCAAGCACGCCCTCTTGCCTTGGCCCCGAGAGCAAAGTCCCGAGCGAGCACTCGACTCAGTGCAATGCACCCGGAAGGACGCTCTCGCTCGCCTTTCAAGGAGCGATTCCTAACAGCAGAAGCAGCAGAGGCACAAACTGCACGACGAGAGGGGACACCGTAGAACACGTCTCTGTCCTGGCACATTTGCGTGTGCGATACTTCCCTCCGGCTCTTCGGGCCTTGCGAAGCTCTGTGTACTGCGAGAGCTGCTACTCGCAGCTGAGAAGGACCGTGGAGCTAGCGGCGAATTCGGAGAGCTCTTCGCTGCACTGCGCCGCTCGCAAGCGGCTTCGTTCTTCGCCTTCTGCCGTCCGGCGAGAGCTGAACTCCAGCGGTCAGTTGCAGCTCTGCCCAACAGCGTGTTCTCGGTTCTGCGGGCAAGCACGCCCTCTTGCCTTGGCCCCGAGAGCAAAGTCCCGAGCGAGCACTCGACTCAGTGCAATGCACCCGGAAGGACGCTCTCGCTCGCCTTTCAAGGAGCGATTCCTAACAGCAGAAGCAGCAGAGGCACAAACTGCACGACGAGAGGGGACAACGTAGAACACGTCTCTGTCCTGGCACATTTTCGTGAGCGATACTTCCCTCCGGGTCTTCGGGCCTTGCGAAGCTCTGTGTACTGCGAGCGCTGCTACTCGCAGCTGAGAAGGACCGTGGAGCTAGCGGCGAATTCGTAGAGCTCTTCGCTGCACTGCGCCGCTCGCAAGCGCCTTCGTTCTTCGCCTTCTGCCGTCCGGCGAAGGCTGAACTCCAGCGGTCAGTTGCAGCTCTGCCCAACAGCGTGTTCTCGGTTCTGCGGGCAAGCACGCCCTCTTGCCTTGGCCCCGAGAGCAAAGTCCCGAGCGAGCACTCGACTCAGTGCAATGCACCCGGAAGGACGCTCTCGCTCGCCTTTCAAGGAGCGATTCCTAACAGCAGAAGCAGCAGAGGCACAAACTGCACGACGAGAGGGGACAACGTAGAACACGTCTCTGTCCTGGCACATTTGCGTGTGCGATACTTCCCTCCGGCTCTTCGGGCCTTGCGAAGCTCTGTGTACTGCGAGCGCTGCTACTCGCAGCTGAGAAGGACCGTGAAGCTAGCGGCGAATTCGTAGAGCTCTTCGCTGCACTGCGCCGCTCGCAAGCGGCTTCGTTCTTCGCCTTCTGCCGTCCGGCGAGAGCTGAACTCCAGCGGTCGGTTGCAGCTCTGCCCAACAGCGTGTTCTCGGTTCTGCGGGCAAGCACGCCCTCTTGCCTTGGCCCCGAGAGCAAAGTCCCGAGCGAGCACTCGACTCAGTGCAATGCACCCGGAAGGACGCTCTCGCTCGCCTTTCAAGGAGCGATTCCTAACAGCAGAAGCAGCAGAGGCACAAACTGCACGACGAGAGGGGACAACGTAGAACACGTCTCTGTCCTGGCACATTTGCGTGTGCGATACTTCCCTCCGGCTCTTCGGGCCTTGCGAAGCTCTGTGTACTGCGAGCGCTGCTACTCGCAGCTGAGAAGGACCGTGGAGCTAGCGGCGAATTCGGAGAGCTCTTCGCTGCACTGCGCCGCTCGCAAGCGCCTTCGTTCTTCGCCTTCTGCCGTCCGGGGAGAGCTGAACTCCAGCGGTCAGTTGCAGCTCTGCCCAACAGCGTGTTCTCGGTTCTGCGGGCAAGCACGCCCTCTTGCCTTGGCCCCGAGAGCAAAGTCCCGAGCGAGCTCTCGACTCAGTGCAATGCACCCGGAAGGACGCTCTCGCTCGCCTTTCAAGGAGCGATTCCTAACAGCAGAAGCAGCAGAGGCACAAACTGCATGACGAGAAGGGACAACGTAGAACACGTCTCTGTCCTGGCACATTTTCGTGTGCGATACTTCCCTCCGGCTCTTCGGTTCTTGCGAAGCTCTGTGTACTGCGAGCGCTGCTACTCGCAGCTGAGAAGGACCGTGGAGCTAGCGGCGAATTCGGAGAGCTCTTCGCTGCACTGCGCCGCTCGCAAGCGGCTTCGTTCTTCGCCTTCTGCCGTCCGGCGAGAGCTGAACTCCAGCGGTCAGTTGCAGCTCTGCCCAACAGCGTGTTCTCGGTTCTGCGGGCAAGCACGCCCTCTTGCCTTGGCCCCGAGAGCAAAGTCCCGAGCGAGCACTCGACTCAGTGCAATGCACCCGGAAGGACGCTCTCGCTCGCCTTTCAAGGAGCGATTCCTAACAGCAGAAGCAGCAGAGGCACAAACTGCACGACGAGAAGGGACAACGTAGAACACGTCTCTGTCCTGGCACATTTGCGTGTGCGATACTTCCCTCCGGCTCTTCGGGCCTTGCGAAGCTCTGTGTACTGCGAGCGCTGCTACTCGCAGCTGAGAAGGGCCGTGGAGCTAGCGGCGAATTCGGAGAGCTCTTCGCTGCACTGCGCCGCTCGCAAGCGCCTTCGTTCTTCGCCTTCTGCCGTCCGGCGAAGGCTGAACTCCAGCGGTCAGTTGCAGCTCTGCCCAACAGCGTGTTCTCGGTTCTGCGGGCAAGCACGCCCTCTTGCCTTGGCCCCGAGAGCAAAGTCCCGAGCGAGCACTCGACTCAGTGCAATGCACCCGGAAGGACGCTCTCGCTCGCCTTTCAAGGAGCGATTCCTAACAGCAGAAGCAGCAGAGGCACAAACTGCACGACGAGAAGGGACAACGTAGAACACGTCTCTGTCCTGGCACATTTGCGTGTGCGATACTTCCCTCCGGCTCTTCGGGCCTTGCGAAGCTCTGTGTACTGCGAGCGCTGCTACTCGCAGCTGAGAAGGACCGTGGAGCTAGCGGCGAATTCGTAGAGCTCTTCGCTGCACTGCGCCGCTCGCAAGCGGCTTCGTTCTTCGCCTTCTGCCGTCCGGCGAGAGCTGAACTCCAGCGGTCCGTTGCAGCTCTGCCCAACAGCGTGTTCTCGGTTCTGCGGGCAAGCACGCCCTCTTGCCTTGGCCGCGAGAGCAAAGTCCCGAGCGAGCACTCGACTCAGTGCAATGCACCCGGAAGGACGCTCTCGCTCGCCTTTCAAGGAGCGATTCCTAACAGCAGAAGCAGCAGAGGCACAAACTGCACGACGAGAAGGGACAACGTAGAACACGTCTCTGTCCTGGCACATTTGCGTGTGCGATACTTCCCTCCGGCTCTTCGGGCCTTGCGAAGCTCTGTGTACTGCGAGCGCTGCTACTCGCAGCTGAGAAGGACCGTGGAGCTAGCGGCGAATTCGGAGAGCTCTTCGCTGCACTGCGCCGCTCGCAAGCGGCTTCGTTCTTCGCCTTCTGCCGTCCGGCGAGAGCTGAACTCCAGCGGTCCGTTGCAGCTCTGCCCAACAGCGTGTTCTCGGTTCTGCGGGCAAGCACGCCCTCTTGCCTTGGCCCCGAGAGCAAAGTCCCGAGCGAGCACTCGACTCAGTGCAATGCACCCGGAAGGACGCTCTCGCTCGCCTTTCAAGGAGCGATTCCTAACAGCAGAAGCAGCAGAGGCACAAACTGCACGACGAGAGGGGACAACGTAGAACACGTCTCTGTCCTGGCACATTTGCGTGTGCGATACTTCCCTCCGGCTCTTCGGGCCTTGCGAAGCTCTGTGTACTGCGAGCGCTGCTACTCGCAGCTGAGAAGGACCGTGGAGCTAGCGGCGAATTCGGAGAGCTCTTCGCTGCACTGCGCCGCTCGCAAGCGGCTTCGTTCTTCGCCTTCTGCCGTCCGGCGAGAGCTGAACTCCAGCGGTCGGTTGCAGCTCTGCCCAACAGCGTGTTCTCGGTTCTGCGGGCAAGCACGCCCTCTTGCCTTGGCCCCGAGAGCAAAGTCCCGAGCGAGCACTCGACTCAGTGCAATGCACCCGGAAGGACGCTCTCGCTCGCCTTTCAAGGAGCGATTCCTAACAGCAGAAGCAGCAGAGGCACAAACTGCACGACGAGAGGGGACAACGTAGAACACGTCTCTGTCCTGGCACATTTGCGTGTGCGATACTTCCCTCCGGCTCTTCGGGCCTTGCGAAGCTCTGTGTACTGCGAGAGCAGCTACTCGCAGCTGAGAAGGACCGTGGAGCTAGCGGCGAATTCGGAGAGCTCTTCGCTGCACTGCGCCGCTCGCAAGCGGCTTCGTTCTTCGCCTTCTGCCGTCCGGCGAGAGCTGAACTCCAGCGGTCGGTTGCAGCTCTGCCCAACAGCGTGTTCTCGGTTCTGCGGGCAAGCACGCCCTCTTGCCTTGGCCGCGAGAGCAAAGTCCCGAGCGAGCACTCGACTCAGTGCAATGCACCCGGAAGGACGCTCTCGCTCGCCTTTCAAGGAGCGATTCCTAACAGCAGAAGCAGCAGAGGCACAAACTGCACGACGAGAGGGGACAACGTAGAACACGTCTCTGTCCTGGCACATTTTCGTGAGCGATACTTCCCTCCGGGTCTTCGGGCCTTGCGAAGCTCTGTGTACTGCGAGCGCTGCTACTCGCAGCTGAGAAGGACCGTGAAGCTAGCGGCGAATTCGTAGAGCTCTTCGCTGCACTGCGCCGCTCGCAAGCGGCTTCGTTCTTCGCCTTCTGCCGTCCGGCGAGAGCTGAACTCCAGCGGTCGGTTGCAGCTCTGCCCAACAGCGTGTTCTCGGTTCTGCGGGCAAGCACGCCCTCTTGCCTTGGCCCCGAGAGCAAAGTCCCGAGCGAGCACTCGACTCAGTGCAATGCACCCGGAAGGACGCTCTCGCTCGCCTTTCAAGGAGCGATTCCTAACAGCAGAAGCAGCAGAGGCACAAACTGCACGACGAGAGGGGACAACGTAGAACACGTCTCTGTCCTGGCACATTTGCGTGTGCGATACTTCCCTCCGGCTCTTCGGGCCTTGCGAAGCTCTGTGTACTGCGAGCGCTGCTACTCGCAGCTGAGAAGGACCGTGGAGCTAGCGGCGAATTCGGAGAGCTCTTCGCTGCACTGCGCCGCTCGCAAGCGCCTTCGTTCTTCGCCTTCTGCCGTCCGGGGAGAGCTGAACTCCAGCGGTCAGTTGCAGCTCTGCCCAACAGCGTGTTCTCGGTTCTGCGGGCAAGCACGCCCTCTTGCCTTGGCCCCGAGAGCAAAGTCCCGAGCGAGCTCTCGACTCAGTGCAATGCACCCGGAAGGACGCTCTCGCTCGCCTTTCAAGGAGCGATTCCTAACAGCAGAAGCAGCAGAGGCACAAACTGCATGACGAGAAGGGACAACGTAGAACACGTCTCTGTCCTGGCACATTTTCGTGTGCGATACGTCCCTCCGGCTCTTCGGTTCTTGCGAAGCTCTGTGTACTGCGAGCGCTGCTACTCGCAGCTGAGAAGGACCGTGGAGCTAGCGGCGAATTCGGAGAGCTCTTCGCTGCACTGCGCCGCTCGCAAGCGGCTTCGTTCTTCGCCTTCTGCCGTCCGGCGAGAGCTGAACTCCAGCGGTCAGTTGCAGCTCTGCCCAACAGCGTGTTCTCGGTTCTGCGGGCAAGCACGCCCTCTTGCCTTGGCCCCGAGAGCAAAGTCCCGAGCGAGCACTCGACTCAGTGCAATGCACCCGGAAGGACGCTCTCGCTCGCCTTTCAAGGAGCGATTCCTAACAGCAGAAGCAGCAGAGGCACAAACTGCACGACGAGAGGGGACACCGTAGAACACGTCTCTGTCCTGGCACATTTGCGTGTGCGATACTTCCCTCCGGCTCTTCGGGCCTTGCGAAGCTCTGTGTACTGCGAGAGCTGCTACTCGCAGCTGAGAAGGACCGTGGAGCTAGCGGCGAATTCGGAGAGCTCTTCGCTGCACTGCGCCGCTCGCAAGCGGCTTCGTTCTTCGCCTTCTGCCGTCCGGCGAGAGCTGAACTCCAGCGGTCAGTTGCAGCTCTGCCCAACAGCGTGTTCTCGGTTCTGCGGGCAAGCACGCCCTCTTGCCTTGGCCCCGAGAGCAAAGTCCCGAGCGAGCACTCGACTCAGTGCAATGCACCCGGAAGGACGCTCTCGCTCGCCTTTCAAGGAGCGATTCCTAACAGCAGAAGCAGCAGAGGCACAAACTGCACGACGAGAGGGGACAACGTAGAACACGTCTCTGTCCTGGCACATTTTCGTGAGCGATACTTCCCTCCGGGTCTTCGGGCCTTGCGAAGCTCTGTGTACTGCGAGCGCTGCTACTCGCAGCTGAGAAGGACCGTGGAGCTAGCGGCGAATTCGTAGAGCTCTTCGCTGCACTGCGCCGCTCGCAAGCGCCTTCGTTCTTCGCCTTCTGCCGTCCGGCGAAGGCTGAACTCCAGCGGTCAGTTGCAGCTCTGCCCAACAGCGTGTTCTCGGTTCTGCGGGCAAGCACGCCCTCTTGCCTTGGCCCCGAGAGCAAAGTCCCGAGCGAGCACTCGACTCAGTGCAATGCACCCGGAAGGACGCTCTCGCTCGCCTTTCAAGGAGCGATTCCTAACAGCAGAAGCAGCAGAGGCACAAACTGCACGACGAGAGGGGACAACGTAGAACACGTCTCTGTCCTGGCACATTTGCGTGTGCGATACTTCCCTCCGGCTCTTCGGGCCTTGCGAAGCTCTGTGTACTGCGAGCGCTGCTACTCGCAGCTGAGAAGGACCGTGGAGCTAGCGGCGAATTCGGAGAGCTCTTCGCTGCACTGCGCCGCTCGCAAGCGGCTTCGTTCTTCGCCTTCTGCCGTCCGGCGAGAGCTGAACTCCAGCGGTCAGTTGCAGCTCTGCCCAACAGCGTGTTCTCGGTTCTGCGGGCAAGCACGCCCTCTTGCCTTGGCCCCGAGAGCAAAGTCCCGAGCGAGCACTCGACTCAGTGCAATGCACCCGGAAGGACGCTCTCGCTCGCCTTTCAAGGAGCGATTCCTAACAGCAGAAGCAGCAGAGGCACAAACTGCACGACGAGAAGGGACAACGTAGAACACGTCTCTGTCCTGGCACATTTGCGTGTGCGATACTTCCCTCCGGCTCTTCGGGCCTTGCGAAGCTCTGTGTACTGCGAGCGCTGCTACTCGCAGCTGAGAAGGACCGTGGAGCTAGCGGCGAATTCGGAGAGCTCTTCGCTGCACTGCGCCGCTCGCAAGCGGCTTCGTTCTTCGCCTTCTGCCGTCCGGCGAGAGCTGAACTCCAGCGGTCAGTTGCAGCTCTGCCCAACAGCGTGTTCTCGGTTCTGCGGGCAAGCACGCCCTCTTGCCTTGGCCCCGAGAGCAAAGTCCCGAGCGAGCACTCGACTCAGTGCAATGCACCCGGAAGGACGCTCTCGCTCGCCTTTCAAGGAGCGATTCCTAACAGCAGAAGCAGCAGAGGCACAAACTGCACGACGAGAGGGGACAACGTAGAACACGTCTCTGTCCTGGCACATTTTCGTGAGCGATACTTCCCTCCGGGTCTTCGGGCCTTGCGAAGCTCTGTGTACTGCGAGCGCTGCTACTCGCAGCTGAGAAGGACCGTGGAGCTAGCGGCGAATTCGTAGAGCTCTTCGCTGCACTGCGCCGCTCGCAAGCGGCTTCGTTCTTCGCCTTCTGCCGTCCGGGGAGAGCTGAACTCCAGCGGTCAGTTGCAGCTCTGCCCAACAGCGTGTTCTCGGTTCTGCGGGCAAGCACGCCCTCTTGCCTTGGCCCCGAGAGCAAAGTCCCGAGCGAGCTCTCGACTCAGTGCAATGCACCCGGAAGGACGCTCTCGCTCGCCTTTCAAGGAGCGATTCCTAACAGCAGAAGCAGCAGAGGCACAAACTGCACGACGAGAGGGGACAACGTAGAACACGTCTCTGTCCTGGCACATTTTCGTGAGCGATACTTCCCTCCGGGTCTTCGGGCCTTGCGAAGCTCTGTGTACTGCGAGCGCTGCTACTCGCAGCTGAGAAGGACCGTGGAGCTAGCGGCGAATTCGGAGAGCTCTTCGCTGCACTGCGCCGCTCGCAAGCGCCTTCGTTCTTCGCCTTCTGCCGTCCGGCGAGAGCTGAACTCCAGCGGTCCGTTGCAGCTCTGCCCAACAGCGTGTTCTCGGTTCTGCGGGCAAGCACGCCCTCTTGCCTTGGCCCCGAGAGCAAAGTCCCGAGCGAGCACTCGACTCAGTGCAATGCACCCGGAAGGACGCTCTCGCTCGCCTTTCAAGGAGCGATTCCTAACAGCAGAAGCAGCAGAGGCACAAACTGCACGACGAGAGGGGACAACGTAGAACACGTCTCTGTCCTGGCACATTTGCGTGTGCGATACTTCCCTCCGGCTCTTCGGGCCTTGCGAAGCTCTGTGTACTGCGAGCGCTGCTACTCGCAGCTGAGAAGGACCGTGGAGCTAGCGGCGAATTCGGAGAGCTCTTCGCTGCACTGCGCCGCTCGCAAGCGCCTTCGTTCTTCGCCTTCTGCCGTCCGGCGAGAGCTGAACTCCAGCGGTCAGTTGCAGCTCTGCCCAACAGCGTGTTCTCGGTTCTGCGGGCAAGCACGCCCTCTTGCCTTGGCCGCGAGAGCAAAGTCCCGAGCGAGCACTCGACTCAGTGCAATGCACCCGGAAGGACGCTCTCGCTCGCCTTTCAAGGAGCGATTCCTAACAGCAGAAGCAGCAGAGGCACAAACTGCACGACGAGAGGGGACAACGTAGAACACGTCTCTGTCCTGGCACATTTGCGTGTGCGATACTTCCCTCCGGCTCTTCGGGCCTTGCGAAGCTCTGTGTACTGCGAGCGCTGCTACTCGCAGCTGAGAAGGACCGTGGAGCTAGCGGCGAATTCGGAGAGCTCTTCGCTGCACTGCGCCGCTCGCAAGCGGCTTCGTTCTTCGCCTTCTGCCGTCCGGCGAGAGCTGAACTCCAGCGGTCAGTTGCAGCTCTGCCCAACAGCGTGTTCTCGGTTCTGCGGGCAAGCACGCCCTCTTGCCTTGGCCCCGAGAGCAAAGTCCCGAGCGAGCACTCGACTCAGTGCAATGCACCCGGAAGGACGCTCTCGCTCGCCTTTCAAGGAGCGATTCCTAACAGCAGAAGCAGCAGAGGCACAAACTGCACGACGAGAAGGGACAACGTAGAACACGTCTCTGTCCTGGCACATTTTCGTGTGCGATACTTCCCTCCGGGTCTTCGGTTCTTGCGAAGCTCTGTGTACTGCGAGCGCTGCTACTCGCAGCTGAGAAGGACCGTGGAGCTAGCGGCGAATTCGGAGAGCTCTTCGCTGCACTGCGCCGCTCGCAAGCGGCTTCGTTCTTCGCCTTCTGCCGTCCGGCGAGAGCTGAACTCCAGCGGTCAGTTGCAGCTCTGCCCAACAGCGTGTTCTCGGTTCTGCGGGCAAGCACGCCCTCTTGCCTTGGCCCCGAGAGCAAAGTCCCGAGCGAGCACTCGACTCAGTGCAATGCACCCGGAAGGACGCTCTCGCTCGCCTTTCAAGGAGCGATTCCTAACAGCAGAAGCAGCAGAGGCACAAACTGCACGACGAGAAGGGACACCGTAGAACACGTCTCTGTCCTGGCACATTTGCGTGTGCGATACTTCCCTCCGGCTCTTCGGGCCTTGCGAAGCTCTGTGTACTGCGAGCGCTGCTACTCGCAGCTGAGAAGGACCGTGGAGCTAGCGGCGAATTCGGAGAGCTCTTCGCTGCACTGCGCCGCTCGCAAGCGGCTTCGTTCTTCGCCTTCTGCCGTCCGGCGAGAGCTGAACTCCAGCGGTCCGTTGCAGCTCTGCCCAACAGCGTGTTCTCGGTTCTGCGGGCAAGCACGCCCTCTTGCCTTGGCCCCGAGAGCAAAGTCCCGAGCGAGCACTCGACTCAGTGCAATGCACCCGGAAGGACGCTCTCGCTCGCCTTTCAAGGAGCGATTCCTAACAGCAGAAGCAGCAGAGGCACAAACTGCACGACGAGAGGGGACAACGTAGAACACGTCTCTGTCCTGGCACATTTTCGTGTGCGATACTTCCCTCCGGCTCTTCGGGCCTTGCGAAGCTCTGTGTACTGCGAGCGCTGCTACTCGCAGCTGAGAAGGACCGTGGAGCTAGCGGCGAATTCGGAGAGCTCTTCGCTGCACTGCGCCGCTCGCAAGCGCCTTCGTTCTTCGCCTTCTGCCGTCCGGCGAGAGCTGAACTCCAGCGGTCCGTTGCAGCTCTGCCCAACAGCGTGTTCTCGGTTCTGCGGGCAAGCACGCCCTCTTGCCTTGGCCCCGAGAGCAAAGTCCCGAGCGAGCACTCGACTCAGTGCAATGCACCCGGAAGGACGCTCTCGCTCGCCTTTCAAGGAGCGATTCCTAACAGCAGAAGCAGCAGAGGCACAAACTGCACGACGAGAAGGGACAACGTAGAACACGTCTCTGTCCTGGCACATTTGCGTGTGCGATACTTCCCTCCGGCTCTTCGGGCCTTGCGAAGCTCTGTGTACTGCGAGCGCTGCTACTCGCAGCTGAGAAGGACCGTGGAGCTAGCGGCGAATTCGGAGAGCTCTTCGCTGCACTGCGCCGCTCGCAAGCGGCTTCGTTCTTCGCCTTCTGCCGTCCGGCGAGAGCTGAACTCCAGCGGTCGGTTGCAGCTCTGCCCAACAGCGTGTTCTCGGTTCTGCGGGCAAGCACGCCCTCTTGCCTTGGCCCCGAGAGCAAAGTCCCGAGCGAGCACTCGACTCAGTGCAATGCACCCGGAAGGACGCTCTCGCTCGCCTTTCAAGGAGCGATTCCTAACAGCAGAAGCAGCAGAGGCACAAACTGCACGACGAGAGGGGACAACGTAGAACACGTCTCTGTCCTGGCACATTTTCGTGAGCGATACTTCCCTCCGGGTCTTCGGGCCTTGCGAAGCTCTGTGTACTGCGAGCGCTGCTACTCGCAGCTGAGAAGGACCGTGGAGCTAGCGGCGAATTCGGAGAGCTCTTCGCTGCACTGCGCCGCTCGCAAGCGGCTTCGTTCTTCGCCTTCTGCCGTCCGGCGAGAGCTGAACTCCAGCGGTCAGTTGCAGCTCTGCCCAACAGCGTGTTCTCGGTTCTGCGGGCAAGCACGCCCTCTTGCCTTGGCCCCGAGAGCAAAGTCCCGAGCGAGCTCTCGACTCAGTGCAATGCACCCGGAAGGACGCTCTCGCTCGCCTTTCAAGGAGCGATTCCTAACAGCAGAAGCAGCAGAGGCACAAACTGCACGACGAGAGGGGACAACGTAGAACACGTCTCTGTCCTGGCACATTTTCGTGAGCGATACTTCCCTTTGGGTCTTCGGGCCTTGCGAAGCTCTGTGTACTGCGAGCGCTGCTACTCGCAGCTGAGAAGGACCGTGGAGCTAGCGGCGAATTCGGAGAGCTCTTCGCTGCACTGCGCCGCTCGCAAGCGCCTTCGTTCTTCGCCTTCTGCCGTCCGGCGAGAGCTGAACTCCAGCGGTCCGTTGCAGCTCTGCCCAACAGCGTGTTCTCGGTTCTGCGGGCAAGCACGCCCTCTTGCCTTGGCCCCGAGAGCAAAGTCCCGAGCGAGCACTCGACTCAGTGCAATGCACCCGGAAGGACGCTCTCGCTCGCCTTTCAAGGAGCGATTCCTAACAGCAGAAGCAGCAGAGGCACAAACTGCACGACGAGAGGGGACAACGTAGAACACGTCTCTGTCCTGGCACATTTGCGTGTGCGATACTTCCCTCCGGCTCTTCGGGCCTTGCGAAGCTCTGTGTACTGCGAGCGCTGCTACTCGCAGCTGAGAAGGACCGTGGAGCTAGCGGCGAATTCGGAGAGCTCTTCGCTGCACTGCGCCGCTCGCAAGCGCCTTCGTTCTTCGCCTTCTGCCGTCCGGCGAGAGCTGAACTCCAGCGGTCAGTTGCAGCTCTGCCCAACAGCGTGTTCTCGGTTCTGCGGGCAAGCACGCCCTCTTGCCTTGGCCGCGAGAGCAAAGTCCCGAGCGAGCACTCGACTCAGTGCAATGCACCCGGAAGGACGCTCTCGCTCGCCTTTCAAGGAGCGATTCCTAACAGCAGAAGCAGCAGAGGCACAAACTGCACGACGAGAGGGGACAACGTAGAACACGTCTCTGTCCTGGCACATTTGCGTGTGCGATACTTCCCTCCGGCTCTTCGGGCCTTGCGAAGCTCTGTGTACTGCGAGCGCTGCTACTCGCAGCTGAGAAGGACCGTGGAGCTAGCGGCGAATTCGGAGAGCTCTTCGCTGCACTGCGCCGCTCGCAAGCGGCTTCGTTCTTCGCCTTCTGCCGTCCGGCGAGAGCTGAACTCCAGCGGTCAGTTGCAGCTCTGCCCAACAGCGTGTTCTCGGTTCTGCGGGCAAGCACGCCCTCTTGCCTTGGCCCCGAGAGCAAAGTCCCGAGCGAGCTCTCGACTCAGTGCAATGCACCCGGAAGGACGCTCTCGCTCGCCTTTCAAGGAGCGATTCCTAACAGCAGAAGCAGCAGAGGCACAAACTGCATGACGAGAAGGGACAACGTAGAACACGTCTCTGTCCTGGCACATTTTCGTGTGCGATACTTCCCTCCGGGTCTTCGGGCCTTGCGAAGCTCTGTGTACTGCGAGCGCTGCTACTCGCAGCTGAGAAGGACCGTGGAGCTAGCGGCGAATTCGGAGAGCTCTTCGCTGCACTGCGCCGCTCTCAAGCGGCTTCGTTCTTCGCCTTCTGCCGTCCGGCGAGAGCTGAACTCCAGCGGTCAGTTGCAGCTCTGCCCAACAGCGTGTTCTCGGTTCTGCGGGCAAGCACGCCCTCTTGCCTTGGCCGCGAGAGCAAAGTCCCGAGCGAGCACTCGACTCAGTGCAATGCACCCGGAAGGACGCTCTCGCTCGCCTTTCAAGGAGCGATTCCTAACAGCAGAAGCAGCAGAGGCACAAACTGCACGACGAGAGGGGACAACGTAGAACACGTCTCTGTCCTGGCACATTTGCGTGTGCGATACTTCCCTCCGGCTCTTCGGGCCTTGCGAAGCTCTGTGTACTGCGAGCGCTGCTACTCGCAGCTGAGAAGGACCGTGGAGCTAGCGGCGAATTCGGAGAGCTCTTCGCTGCACTGCGCCGCTCGCAAGCGCCTTCGTTCTTCGCCTTCTGCCGTCCGGCGAGAGCTGAACTCCAGCGGTCAGTTGCAGCTCTGCCCAACAGCGTGTTCTCGGTTCTGCGGGCAAGCACGCCCTCTTGCCTTGGCCGCGAGAGCAAAGTCCCGAGCGAGCACTCGACTCAGTGCAATGCACCCGGAAGGACGCTCTCGCTCGCCTTTCAAGGAGCGATTCCTAACAGCAGAAGCAGCAGAGGCACAAACTGCACGACGAGAGGGGACAACGTAGAACACGTCTCTGTCCTGGCACATTTGCGTGTGCGATACTTCCCTCCGGCTCTTCGGGCCTTGCGAAGCTCTGTGTACTGCGAGCGCTGCTACTCGCAGCTGAGAAGGACCGTGGAGCTAGCGGCGAATTCGGAGAGCTCTTCGCTGCACTGCGCCGCTCGCAAGCGGCTTCGTTCTTCGCCTTCTGCCGTCCGGCGAGAGCTGAACTCCAGCGGTCAGTTGCAGCTCTGCCCAACAGCGTGTTCTCGGTTCTGCGGGCAAGCACGCCCTCTTGCCTTGGCCCCGAGAGCAAAGTCCCGAGCGAGCTCTCGACTCAGTGCAATGCACCCGGAAGGACGCTCTCGCTCGCCTTTCAAGGAGCGATTCCTAACAGCAGAAGCAGCAGAGGCACAAACTGCATGACGAGAAGGGACAACGTAGAACACGTCTCTGTCCTGGCACATTTTCGTGTGCGATACTTCCCTCCGGGTCTTCGGGCCTTGCGAAGCTCTGTGTACTGCGAGCGCTGCTACTCGCAGCTGAGAAGGACCGTGGAGCTAGCGGCGAATTCGGAGAGCTCTTCGCTGCACTGCGCCGCTCTCAAGCGGCTTCGTTCTTCGCCTTCTGCCGTCCGGCGAGAGCTGAACTCCAGCGGTCAGTTGCAGCTCTGCCCAACAGCGTGTTCTCGGTTCTGCGGGCAAGCACGCCCTCTTGCCTTGGCCGCGAGAGCAAAGTCCCGAGCGAGCACTCGACTCAGTGCAATGCACCCGGAAGGACGCTCTCGCTCGCCTTTCAAGGAGCGATTCCTAACAGCAGAAGCAGCAGAGGCACAAACTGCACGACGAGAGGGGACAACGTAGAACACGTCTCTGTCCTGGCACATTTGCGTGCGCGATACTTCCCTCCGGGTCTTCGGGCCTTGCGAAGCTCTGTGTACTGCGAGAGCAGCTACTCGCAGCTTAGAAGGACCGTGGAGCTAGCGGCGAATTCGGAGAGCTCTTCGCTGCACTGCGCCGCTCGCAAGCGCCTTCGTTCTTCGCCTTCTGCCGTCCGGCGAGAGCTGAACTCCAGCGGTCAGTTGCAGCTCTGCCCAACAGCGTGTTCTCGGTTCTGCGGGCAAGCACGCCCTCTTGCCTTGGCCCCGAGAGCAAAGTCCCGAGCGAGCACTCGACTCAGTGCAATGCACCCGGAAGGACGCTCTCGCTCGCCTTTCAAGGAGCGATTCCTAACAGCAGAAGCAGCAGAGGCACAAACTGCACGACGAGAAGGGACAACGTAGAACACGTCTCTGTCCTGGCACATTTGCGTGTGCGATACTTCCCTCCGGGTCTTCGGGCCTTGCGAAGCTCTGTGTACTGCGAGCGCTGCTACTCGCAGCTGAGAAGGACCGTGGAGCTAGCGGCGAATTCGGAGAGCGCTGAGCACGTAGTCAAGAAGCGAGACGTGTCCCTGCAACGCGGTCCTAATAGCAGCTTCCTCGCGGGGGGGGCGAGCTCCGGCCACAAGACATTCTCGTCCTGGCAACGGATCTCTGTGAAGGGGGTAGGCGAAAAGCTTTCGTTTTCCATTCGAACTGCGAGAGAGGCAGACTGTTGCACGGAGCTCTGAGAACAAAGGTGCACGCCCTAGGCGGGCTTGGGCAGAAGCAGCGTTCTCTAGCTCTTGGCTGCCGGCGCACTTGTGGTTGTGTGGCGCCCTTGCAGCGGCTTCTGGCCGCCGGCAAGTGAAAGCAGCGCCAGGCGTGGGCGAGGGCGGTGAACGAAGCAGCACTCGTCCCGTGCTTGTGTGCACCACGTTACAGGCTACTAGGAGAGGAAGGTGGTTGACTCTCGCTTGCCCTCCCAAGTGCCCTTAGCAGTCGGAAGGAGCAAGCTGAAGCACTGCTGCTTGTGCTGCTCCTTGGTTCCCTTGCAGCCCGCTGTGAAAGCATTGGCGGTCGCTTCTAGGCGCCGAGTTGCACACAGCACCACGGTAAGTGCCGCGGAGAAGGGAAATCCAGAGTGCAGCGAGGAGCTGGACGTGGCTAACGCGCAGTAAGGAGAAGGTGAACCTAGGCACTGCCTCTTCAATCTGGCCGCCTCTGCTCTGGTAACAACTTTCGCAAGTCGGCAGAGGGAGCTGCGAGTATGTAGAACGGAGGGCAGCGAGACGCCGTGTGTTATGCGCCCTTTCAGGGCTGCTGCCAGGGTGCTACTTTAAGAACGCCTTCTTCTTCCTCGCGTCCTTCCTCCACTATAGTCTCCTGGATTCACCTGAGACTCTTCCTAGGCATCTCCCTGATCCTTTTTGCAATGAGTCTCACATCATTCTCCTGAAGAAACTGTCTGCTTATGGTTTGCATGGGTGGGCTGTTTGCTGGGTGACAAACTGGGTGATGGCCAGGCCCACAGAGTGGTGGGAAATAGAGTTCATCCAGCTGGTCCCCAAGGCTCAGTCTTGGGCCCAGTCCTGTTTAATATCTTGCTCAGTGATCTGGACAAAGTGATAGAGTACACGCCCAGGAAGTTCACAGATGATGCAAAGTTGGCTGGTAGTGTTTTTTTCTTCTGGAGGACAGCAGGCTCTGCTTCTTCTTCCTCCTGTTCTGAGGTCGCTGCTCCCTCTTCATCCCTCATTAAGTGTGCTGATTTTGTCACTTGGATGAGAAAACAAACAATTTTAGCAACAATACTAGTGGCAGGGTACAAGAAAGGAAGAGTTCACACGAATCCCCCCCCCCCCCCCCCCCGCCCAACAACAGAAAATACCTGATGGCTCCTCTGCCCAGCTTACTGACTACACCGGAACCCATTGTCCCCCAAAGATACTCCCTTCTCCCTTCCCCCAGCCATGATGTGAGATGGAATAGAATAACTAAGATTAAGATTCTCCCTATGGAACTCCATCATACTTCGATTCTGGGAAAAAAAATTTCTTGAAGTTCTATCATTTCAGATCATTTGAATTTGAATTTGCATACTAAAAAGTCTAGCCAGAAACTCATGACAATATTAATAGCCCATTCTAGAATGTCCGAGATGATAGACACTTCTTTCAAGAGAATGTGATACCTCACGTGACTTCTCCAGAATTTAAATGAACAGCGGGAGTAGTCTACAAGATTCTTGCTGCCATCTGGATTTCCTGGTATTTGGCTGGTCTATGTAAACCAACCAGCTATTCAGCAGAGGGAATATTAGTGTGATACTTGATGGTATGTGAGATGGAACACAGTAATTTATGGCTTTTTGCATAGTGATGAAGCTGTAAAGAAAGCTCCGTAATGCTCAGACAAGGAGGCTGCTGGACTTCAAGCAGCAAAGGCCCAAAACGAACCAGTGAAAAGGTGTCATTGAAAAAAAAAAAAAAAGCCAGGTGGGGAGCAAAGTGATACTTAAGGGCAGTTTACTGAAAGAGGGAATCTAGTGAAAAAAAAAGTCCAAGAGTGAAGGAATAACAGAGAAAATGAAACTAAGGAAGGAAATCAATCTCAGCTAATCATTTCAGAAGCTAACAAGTTGTCATTGCAATGATGCATAAAGTGAGAAAAAATAAATATGTCTGCGCCAAAATCTGAAATATGAACTTTACTGCATTCTGTCTTCCACGGAATCATACAACAGTCTGTGATTAAAGATCATGTAGTCCAACTTCCTTGCCAGGTAGATCTTACAGTAGATCAAATTGCTCAAGACTAGCCAAACTGATAAGGAGCACTCTCAATGATGGGGCATCCACAACTTCTCTGGAACACCCGTTTGAGTGTCTCACCAGCTTCATTGTAGAAAAGTTTTTCCTTTTAGCCAATCTAAACCTAGTCTCAGTTTGAAAGCATGGCCCCTTATCCTGTCTCTGCAAACTTTCCTAAAAAGTCTTTCTCCATTTGTCTTATACCCTCTTTACATATTCAAAGGCCACAATACTGTCTCTCCAGAAACCTCTCTTCTCCAGGCTAAAAGATCCTACTTTTCACAAGAACCAGGTCATAAACTGAGATGGAAGACATCTCAGGAGATCAGATCATCCAACAGCTCAGCGTAAGAATAGCTCTGAAGTCAGATCAACTAGCTTAGGGCTGTGTCTGTTTGAATTTTGAAAATTAGCAGGACTTGAAATGCTTCAAGGAAGAGAACTCTGGGTGGCTCCAGAAACAGCCTGAGAAACTCGAGCAAACTCGAAACCTCAGAAACTACCACTGCTTTCTCTCCCTCAGCCCAAGCAGTCCCAAAGAAGAAGCGTTCCCAGCAGGCTGGGATAGCACACATATACACTACATATACGTGACAGGCATCGCCAGCAGCCACATCCTGCTCCTTTCTGTGGCTGGCAAGAGTGAGACTGGATGTTTACATGTGGGCAACCTGGGTCCCTCCAGCAGCTCACACACTCAGCCTGCCCAGTGACCCCACTGAATTCCAGTATTAGCAGTGTGCCAAGGCCACAGCACTATTCTGCTTGCTGGCACAGACCATCACACGCCTCCTAAATCAGTCAGGACTCCCCTGGTCCCACAGCCAGCACCCCACTTGCCCTCCGCCAGGCCACTGCCATTGTTCACCAACTTCTCCACTTTGATCTTTGCTGGTGCTCTCAACACTGGCACACCCAGATGTTCTGCAGCTGTTGTCTCCTGGTGGAAAGGACTTGTAAAGCCATGTTTCCTAACAGGACTTCCACAACCTTTCAAAGCAACCTTTACTGGGGTATGAACAATCTCATTCAAATGTCAACATTTCTTTTCCCGTATGTGAAATCAGAATTTCCTTCTTCCGGGCATGCCCAAAACAAGGCACAAACTACATTGTGCCTTCTGTTTCACATGCTGACTCGTTTGTAAACAATGCTAGGAGAATACCTGTTTTGATCCAAGCTAATCTCTGGCCCTTATAGTGCTTTCGGTAGTTAGTTTTGCTTTGTTATTTACTTGATGTCCCATTGAATTGTTGAATCATAAACAGACTACCTGTCTGTATAGCAGCATAGCAGTGATGAATAAATGCAAGAGAAGGAGCAAGGTGATTGTTTGCTAGACTCTTCCTAGAAACTGAGAAATCTGTTACTTAATGCTGACCACAGCAGATGGAGGAAGCATCCTACATGATGTCAAAGCAATGAAGCTGTAATCACTTTTATGATTACAGTCAAGGCACTGCTTTTGCCACCATAAGTGGAGTGCAGGGAATCTTAAAAGACGACACTCTAACTGTTGTCCATGCTCACTGAGAAAATAATGCTTTTACAGCAGAGCAGGTCTCACCGCAGCTAAATCATGGCTTCAACTGTACACCGCCTTCAAAAAGCCCACAAAAACACAAATGAAAGGATTTGGAACCCAAGGGAATCTCGGATTGTGACATCAGCTCACTCTGGATTCTTTCCAAATTCTCAATTCCATTTTCTTCCGAGCCAATTTTCCCATCTAACTTGAGATGTAATTTATGGATTTCCAACACATCTAGTTACCTTAGAATTAGATTGCCACTAGCCAAAAAGACAGAAACAAGCAGTTAAGTGAAGACTGAAACCATGGGTGTTTAGAACAGCAAAACTTGGGCGAAACTATTCTTAAGAAAACCAAAACTTTTAGGACTTACCCATGTATTTTTGGAGGTGGAAAAAGTTTTACATCGAAAAGTCCCTAGGGAACTCTCTTCAGTGCCTGGAGAGCCGCTGTCGCTCGCCTTTCAAGGACCCATTCGTCACAGCAGAGGCAGCAGAGCACAAGATGGCCGACGAGAAGGGGCAGTGTAGAACTCTCTGTCTGTCTGTGTCTCTACTCAGTGTAGAACGTCTCTATCCTGGCACATTTTCGAGTGCGATACTTCCCTCCGGGTCTTCGGTCCTTGCGAAGCTCTATGTACTGTGAGCGCTGCTACTTGCAGCTGAGAAAGACCGTGGAGCTAGCGGCGAATTCGGAGAGCGCTGAGCACGTAGTCAAGAAGCGAGACGTGTCCCTGCAACGCGGTGCTAATAGCAGCTTCCTCGCGGCGGGGGCGAGCTCCGGCCACAAGGCATTCTCGTCCTGGCAACGGATCTCTGTGAAGGGCGTAGGCGAAAAGCTTTCGTTTTCCATTCGAACTGCGAGAGAGGCAGACTGTTGCACGGAGCTCTGAGAACAAAGGTGCACGCCCTAGGCGGGCTTGGGCAGAAGCAGCGTTCTCTAGCTCTTGGCTGCCGGCACACTGCTGGCTGTGTGGCGCCCCTGCAGCGGCTTCTGGCCGCCGGCAAGTGAAAGCAGCGCCAGGCGTGGGCGAGGGCGGTGAACGAAGCAGCACTCGTCCCGTGCTTGTGTGCACCACGTTACAGGCTACTAGGAGAGGAAGGTGGTTGACTCTCGCTTGCC
Source organism: Sturnus vulgaris (assembly GCF_052056855.1). NCBI lineage: Eukaryota > Metazoa > Chordata > Aves > Passeriformes > Sturnidae > Sturnus > Sturnus vulgaris. The sequence continues at coordinate 387,763 of NW_028276406.1, forward strand.
CTCCCAAGTGCCCTTAGCAGTCGGAAGGAGCAAGCTGAAGCACTGCTGCTTGTGCTGCTCCTTGGTTCCCTTGCAGCCCGCTTTGAAAGCATTGGCGGTCGCTTCTAGGCGCCGAGTTGCACACAGCACCACGGTAAGTGCCGCGGAGAAGGGAAATCCAGAGTGCAGCGAGGAGCTGGACGTGGCTTACGTGCAGTAAGGAGAAGGTGAACCTAGGCACTGCCTCTTCAATCTGGCCGCCTCTGCTCTGGTAGCAACTTTTGCAAGTCGGCAGAGGGAGCCGCGAGTATGTAGAACGGAGGGCAGCGAGACGCCGTGTGTTATGCGCCTTTTCAGGGCTGCTGCCAGGGTGCTACTTTAAGAACGCCTTTTTCTTCCTCGCGTCCTTCTCGCTTCGCTCTAGCTGCATGGAGTACAGCACAGCGAAGGTGTGAGGAAGGGCTCTGCCCCAGCTTTTGCCCCGGCCTGCCTGTGCTGCGCCTTTAGCTGCACACGAGAACAACGGCATTTCTTACCCGCAAGGTAAAAAAGGCTTTAGTGTAGCCTTAGGAATGGCAAGTGCCTAGGCATTAAGTTGAGCGACCACGTATGAGGGAGTCTTTAGAGGTTTCCTCCCCCATGGCGCAGGTGTATTCTCATTCTCGTGCTGAACTGAAAAGTCCGGGCATGGCAAGACTGGCCTGCCTTGTGCAGAGACGAACACAAATGTGGGGCTATGATCCTCTGTGTTCGGAGCTCTGCTTCCGGGTGTGTGGGCCGCCATGAGCCCGCAGCAGCCGCCGAGGACAGTGTGGATTGTGGATGAGTCTGGGCTGGCCCCCCGCCCCCCCGTTGGTCTGACAGCGGCAGAAGTGGCGTAGGAGCGGCATCGCCTGAGGGCCCCATGGGGGGCGGGAAGAGAGCCGGGAGTGACTCCGAGCGACACCGGAAGCGATATCCGTAGGGCCCGGAAGGCCAGCGTTGCCATCGAGTTTGGGCGGTAGGAGGCGTCTAAGGTGCTTTGAAAGGTGGAGCTTCTTTGCTCTAGGACAGACTGGGAGAGCTGAGGGTGTCCAATCTGGAGAACAGAAGGCTCCAGGGAGATCTTCGAGCCCCTTGCAGTGCCTGCTGGGGCTCCAAGATAGCTGGGGAGGGACTTTGGAAAAGGGTCTGGACTCGCAGGACAAGGGGGAATAGCTTCAAACTGCCAGAGGGCTGGGATAGATGGGATATTGGAAAGGAATTCTTCCTTGGGTGGGTGCTGAGGCACATGTTGCTCAAAGAGGCTGTGTAGGAGCCCCATGGCAGGAAGCGTCCAGGGCCAGGCTGGAGCGGACATGGAGCAACCTGGACTAGTGGAAAAGTGTCCCTGCCCGTGTCAGGATGTGGGAAGAAGATAATTTGTCTCTAAGGTCGCTTCCAGTCCAAACCATTCTGGGATTCTAGGATTCATGGAAGGCCCTTTTCCAAGTGAAGTGTTGTATCTCTTGGCTCCCAGCTTGTAGTTGCCGGTTCTTCTGGAAGCAGGCGTGGCGAAGCAGCTGTGATGAGCCATGGGTTCTCAATAGGACGAGTGTGATATATTTGCAGAGAGGAAGGCTGCAGACAGATCTTCAAGGTCCAGGTAAAACAAGCAAAGGATTGAATAGAAGCCAAAGATTGGTTGTGTTAGTCAGTTTGCTGGCTGTTGAAATGGCCCCAGGTAATTTTCAACATTTCTAATTTGGATTTGTTTGAGTAAAAAATGAATGTGTTACCTCCAGCGTAGGCTCTCCAATGCATCTCCATGTGCTCCCATCTCTTTGTTGTATATCGGGTTCTATTAACTGAAGACAGAATCATAACACAGTAGTAAAACATTTAGAGGTGTAGTTAGCCAGCTTCAGGAGTTTTCAACTCAGCTGTTGACTTTTCTGGTAACTGTAGGCAAGGCAACACAATCCAGTTACTCCACTTTTCCTCTCTGAGGAAAAGATGATTTTTTTTTTTTTTTTTTTCTCATTTTGAAAATAGCCTTGAATGAAGAGAGTTATGCACGTGGCATGTAGGATTCATTATTTTACCTTTCTCTTCTGTTGTCTTTCGCGTACTAGTCTTTTTAAAATTTTTTTGTCGCTGTTCTCCATTCAGTAGGTTTGAAAGAATTCTAATTGTTGAGATGATGGTTCTTTGAAGGCTCACTTAGCCCACCTTTTGGGTGAAGGAAAGAAGAAGACAAGGTCCTCTAGGAAGAGTAAAAAGCATACTTTCAAGAGGCATTCAGAGATGTCTGCTGATGCCACGCAATTACCGTGTAATCAGCAGAAATGTGTTGGAAAAACACCCATCAGTGACTTCACAAGAAAGCCACACTCAAGACAGGTAAAGAACAGAAGCATAAAACCCCAAAGGTATGAAATGGACAGATTTTCATTGGGAATGAGCAACTCCTGAATTCTTGGTTCTAGAACTAGGGGCTTGTAATAAATAGACTGTCTCCTTGCCAAACGTAAACTTGGTGTCATGAACTGCTCACTGCCCGTTGAAGTGCAGGGCTAGTAGACTAATATTTGCCATGGCAGGCATATTGTATGGCTTTCCTGTTAAAAAGAAATTGGTTTTGCTCATAGCAATCTAGATATGTACCCAGTCTGACACCTATTTTTTAGGCTATATTTCCAAGTAAATGGCTTCCATGATGATGCAGTAAGTTTATGTCATGAACAGGAATGAAGTGATTGCATGCATCCTTTTTTACCCTAAGCCAGCTGCTGAGTAATGAGACAGAGACTCTCACTGACGCCAAGGAGTGCCCGTGCTTTTGGGAAAAGCACTGGGCAGATAAAGCCTATTTCCACATTTCTTGCTAGCGTCTCCTTCAAAGTTCATGGGTTTGTGCATCTTTTAGAGCTGTTCTAGATGTTCTTTGTAGTTTACATGTACTAAATGTAGCAGGTATTGCTTTCATGCCGTCCTACTAGATTTGAAGTTGGGATCTACTCAGGCTTCAATGTCTCAGAAGAAGCAACGTCGATTCTTTGAATTCTACTCTTGAACGTGAGAATGCTACTTATGTAGTTAATGAATTAATTAAATCGAATTCACTTGAATGGAAAAATTGTCTTGTTCATGTAGATTTTTAACTTGGGAAATTGATATTTGAGTTCTACTTTTCATTGTTGTTGCTTTTCTGTATTCTTTGATTGCACAGATAGCAGATGTACTGACCAAGTATTGTGTGAAACTGGAGGAAATGTCCTTCCTCTTGGCAGCTGATGTTCACAAGCTCATTAACGCTAAGGCCATGGTAAATGTTTTACCTGGGGCAAGATAGCAGTCTGAATATTCCTAGAATGTCTTTCTTTCCCCAGATGAAATTCATTTTTTCTGCCTATCAATCACTGAAATATAGAAGAAATTTCTACTTGACGGGGTATTGGTTATCATTTGTGTTCTTTTCTCCCCTCATTTTCTGTAGAAGAGACAATTTTTGGTTTGTTTTTGCATGTTGTATGCTGCTTCTACTTCTGGTTTTGTTTTTTAATACACAGAATATAAACGGAGCACTGCTGGATAATGAGAGGGCAACTGCCAAGCTACTCTTGAATCGAATGAAATCAGAGCTTGAGAAAGAAAAATGGCATCAACTGAAATGGCAAGGGACTGGAAGCTCATGCAAAAGAAGTGTGGAGTTCAGAGTTTCAGGTCAGAAATTTGGCAGTCTTCTTTTGGACAATGAGCAACACCAAGAGGCTAGTGTTCACTTTTGGTTTCTGTTAAAGTAATACTTGATCATTTTTTCTTTCTACGTGATACCACGTATGATATCACATATATCATGTGATTCCATTCTACATATCTACTTTCCATCCTGCAGAGAATTTATGGCAAGTGAAGAAATACAGAATCCCCCAACTGTGAATATGGAAATGGAAAAGTTGATAAAGGAGCAGATGGTACTCAGTGAAGAGAGACTGAAGGTTTTGCAATATATCGGGTATGGCAAAAGAGGGTATAGCATAAAGGAAAACAATTGTTGCTGGAGTTAATGAAGGACTTGGCTACAAAATGCACTTTGCTTCCTGTCAATGTGTGATTGCTAAATGCAGCAGTAAGGCAGGGTCTACATCTATTTCTGTACAGCTCTTTTGAATGGAAAAAATGCATTCTTGATTTTCAGTGCCCCAGCTACACTTAATAGGTGGCGATCAGGCTCTAAAAATGGAGGAATGCAGAAGTAAATCTCGAAACATAGCAGAAATGGGCAAAGAGGGGTGGAGAGCTAGAACTTGGTGTTTTTGTCAAGGCATTTTTTTCTCCATGGCGTGGGATTTTATTTGCGGAATAAATGAAGAGAGGAGTCTGGATAGAAATCTAACGTTGCTACGTTTGAATATCCATCCTGAACACAAGACACATTGGTGTGGGTGCAATGCATTACGATCTTTACAGGGAGGTTTTTTACGGTGGATGTAGGAACCAGGTAGATGACAGTTAGTTCCTTATCGGGCAGTAAACAGTTGGCCTTGAACAACAACAATCTCAGGTTTATTTTCATTGCCAAGATGGCTGTAAATAAAAGAACGCCCAGTAGTATGGATATTCGGATTCATAATTTTATATTTGAAGTACTGACTGGTTTGTATTTTAGGATACCTGACTCTTGTTTCCTGCTTTGATAGCACCCTGTTGCCTCCAACACGTGCCAAATCTGATGGAAACGAATGGTGCAGAACTCTGGAGAATTGAAACAAAAGTCTAGGTAGGTCGGGAAATCCTAAGAACAGTCTGGAATTCAAGCAATATTTTCTTTTCTCCTGGGCAACGATGAGGCAGACGGTTGCTTTGAGAGTGCATGTTTGCTCTATTCTTTGTTCCGTGTGTTGCCACATACCTTCTCAGTTGCTTGGAGGTGGCAGTAAGAGCCAAAGAAGCTGCCTGTGGCATGGCTTTCCTTTGGCCAGTACAAACACCTGTGCATGGGGAGATCTAGCAGGAACTGGCTCGGTTAGAATGAATCTGGGGGAAATCAAATGTTAATTTTGACGTGGATCCCTTCTCAGTCATACAAAAATACTCCTTTTTAACTCCTGGAGAAGAAGAGGGGAAGTATGAGAAGAAGAGGGGAAGTATTGGAGATACTTCCTTTCTCTGTGTCCTTGCAGCATGCCTTCCCGCTCTGTGTCTGCCTTCTCTTGCTCCAGAGCACATCCAGTTGGGATGTTTGTAGCCTGTATGGTAGCAAAGAAGTTGGTAGCGATTGTTAAGTACCTTGCTACTTTGAAGCGTAATGATAAACAGCTGTGTATGAAAATGTCTTGATTTCTTTGGCTGGTAATGTCTGGTGTCTGTAGGCACTGCTGGCATCTGTTCCGTGTGCTGAGATTCAGCACATGGCCTCTGTCATGTTTCCATGTCACACTGCACTGTGAAAGATGGGAATTTTGACTGTGGTCTGTTCCGTATCATTCAGACAGCCCTAATGTGGAGTGCGTGGAGAAAATGAGCATCCAGTATGAGCTGGTCGAGGGCAAATGTCAGGAGAAAGGGCAGATGTGCAAGTTGAGTGCCACAGCTTTTGGCTGTGATAGCCGTGGTCCAATGTGTCATTAAGAGTAAAGTGCGTCTGAGGATGCACCAGACAGTGAGATAACAAGTGGAATTCCTTTTTAACCTCCTCCTTACTCTGTTCAAAAAGTAAGCCATCCGTTTGGTTTCACAGTAGTAGTCGGTATTTGTGCTTGAAATGTGGAAAAGCCGTAACAAATGCCAGTAATGAAGGGAGTGCTGTCCTACATGAATGTGGAAGATGCAAGGAGCCTCAGCCCTTGTGCTAAATCTGTCTTATCTTGGGAAAGAAATTCCACCTCTGCCTCAATTTCTCCCTTTGTGTCCAACCAGATGGTATTGTTTAGTAATCTAATATGGCATGTGGGAGGCTGAATCTATCTCTGTCCATCACAAGAAAAGAAACACTACGTTTAGCCAGGCTCTCTGAAAGCCACACAGTATTTCTTCTGTGCATGTCAATAATTTGTTCTTCTTTTCCTTCAGATGACCCTGTTGGATGTGAACATTTGCACAGCAGAAGATGCTGAAGTTGTGCACTCCAACATGCTTCAGATGACTGAGAAACGAAAATGTAGGTTTGAAGAAGAAGTGGAGCACGTGGATGTACGTTTCTTTTATTTGATGACATATATCTTCATCACTCCTTGGGATTAGTCTGTTCTTCCTGTGCTCCCACCTGCAATGCCTTCTGCGTGGTAGGCTATTGATGTCACCTTAGAAAGAGGTCCATAGTGTGACAAAACACTCCAGAGAAACAGTTTGGTGTGGAAGAGTTTCATGTGGAAGTGTTCATAATTCTTGTGTTTATTATTTGTAATAGAAATAGATTGTATTTTTATGATCATTTCTATCTGAAATACATAGGATAGCGATGAATGACGTATGGCCCAGTCTGCTTAAGATCAGACTTCAGGAAGAGCTGGAAATGATCTCCCAAATGTCTTCCAATCTTTTCTATACATAAAAAAAGTCGGGCAGTTGTTTCTAAAGGGATAAATTATAGAATGTGATTTGGTGCTTTATGGTGCCAGAATAAACAGAAGTTTTGAGAATCCGCATTCTTACCAGTTTACTTGGAGACTGATTTTTTTTTACTCTCCAGATAGAAGACGCCATGTTGGATACCAGTCGTAAAATTCCAGGCAGCCTTTTATCATGTTACATATCCTCTTACTCATTCATTTCACCTTCCAGCAGTTTAGAAAGAACTTGTTCACTTGAATGTTTTTCTTTGGAGTGATTTGAAGGAGACGGCTAAATGGCCATAATCCAGGTAGAAACATAAAAACAAGGGTGTGCTATAAAGACAGGACTTCTTAATGCAAAGAGCCCTCTGAAATTCAAAATACCTGCTATAAAATTAAAAATGTAATCTTTGACTTTTAGATGGGAATTTCTCCTCTTCAGTTTCATTCTGTCAGGTGCATTTTTGCTAACTGCTTGATTCACGCTGAATGGACAGTCCTGTCTTATTGTTGGTATGGCAACAGCGATAGAGATCACTGCTGCTTTCTGTAGAAAGTGGCTGCAAGTTGCTATGACGAGATCTTGTGCAGGTCTAGAGTCTGATTGGATGTGAGGTTCTCATTGTTTCAGAACACCAACTTGGGGTGGCAGTGTCAGAGGTGTTCATTATCTAGGAAGATTTTCATAGGCGATGAGTTTTGCTGAGGTAGCTTTCTCTTCTGGGTGTAGAAGATATGTGCATAATTAACTTCCTTGAATCCTAAAGAGCTGGGGAGATTTTAGTATCTACGAAACCATTTTTACTAGCTTTTTTATGTGGCCTTAGATGATGAAAGTGATCTGGATACAATCTTAGAAAAAAGGCAAACGGTGAGCTGTGAGGAAGAGCTGAAGGAGTATTTGGAGAACACCCTTTCTTCTTGAGATCAACTTAGAACAAGGTATGAATTTGGTATGTTTTGTAAACTTAAAAGGTAGAGCATCTTTGAACATTGGTTGTACTACTTAGGCCTTGTTTTAATGCTGTTGTGTGAAGGTATGGAAAAAGAGTGCTTTTCACTTCATGTAAGAATATAGAATAATGTCCCTACTGAACAAGGTTAAGGCAAATAATGCCCACGGTTTAGGAATGGGACAAAGGAAGACTGCTATCATTCAAAAACCATAGCACATCAGTATTACTGTGCATACCGTCACATCCATGCCTTATTCAGAAGGTAAAAGTAGTAGTGCAGATTCTTGGATCACCGGAATCAGAAGTTGGTCTGCACCATCATCTCTTCACTCATAGATTTGATCTCATTCAAAGTTCTAGGAACTCAGACGTTTAAGACAGCCAAGCACCGGCAACTTTAAAAACCATCTAAAAATGGGTACAATACCGCTCTCCTTCCTGAAGATCTTAGCAGCAGCTCTGAAGCCGTAGAGGAAGCAGCACTGTTCACACACCCAGGAGGTCTTTCCTACCTGCTCGATCAGAGGCACATTAGAAGAGCAGTGTGGACCTGAGGGGCAGATGCACATACCTTCACACACCTCGCAGTGGGACTGTGGTTAGAGCTGGAGGTTTGATACTCTTCCTAATAATTTGAGCCGTTAAAACAAAGCCAGAGGTAACAGACCAAGTGAAAATACAATGCCAGGTTGCGGAAAGAGAATGTTACCTATCTGAACTCGTACAAAAATTCCCCATCATTCTCTTTGTTTAGGAGACCAAGCCAATGTCCGTGTAAATGAAAACAAGTGTGAATATTGATTTTTCTTGAATCAAGACTCAGCTTTATGTCCAAGTCAAAGGCAAATAAACCAGAAAGGCTCCGCTGAGCACAGTGCAGAACTAACATGGAAGACAGTCATTTGACCTCTTATGTAAGCAGTGTTGGTGTGGTTCCCCATCCAAAAGGAAGGATGTCAAATGCTTCTTTGGAAATATTTTAACTTCTCTGCGTTTCTTTCTTTGTAATGAACTAATCTCTAACAAGCCAGGACGTGATTGTGTTCAGTAGAAACAGATCAATGGCAACATTTAGCCTAAAGGTTTTATGAGATTGATCAGGAAGTTCGATTTAGATTTAAAGGCACTGTAGTCATATTTAATTTTATTTCTCTCCGCACTTGAGTCTCTTAAACAGGGACCTTCAATTGGACAGGAACGGGACACTGAAGCAAATTGTAATGGATGACGTAATGGCTTACCCAGAAGCATTTTGTGGGAATTGATTTCTTCTAGGTATCCATCAGCCAGCATTTTAGTGTGAAGGGAATCTTCAAACAGGTAAAACAAAAATTCCCGTTGGTTTCAAACCTGACTGCTATATTAATTTTTCACTTTGGAGAAAATTTTCATGACCTTTAAAATTCAGACTGTATCAAGTATTGTTTCAGCCATTGAAGAAAGTGCTTTTGATGGAGATAGGAGAGGGAAACCAAAACATTTCTCAGAGCCACACTTTGAGCTCTGTCCTTGTTACAAACGGCACTTGAGCAAATGCATTTGCCTTTGGAACAGAAAACGACAAGGTAACAGGCTTATCATTACGGATTTGAGTGTTCCAGGTTCTTTAGGTAGTAAGTGATCTATTCAAGATGATCTCTTCCTGAAATAGATCCATTTTGAGAAGGGATATGGATTTCTTAGAAGAAGGCAAATCCCTATGTTAAAACGGTGTGGTGGGTGTTTTTTGTTGTTGTTGTTTTGCTTTTAGAACTTGCAAGGCACAATCGACTTCATAGCTGGAGATGCAGATAAGACCACGACATTCCAAACAGGTGTTTCTTTTTGGTTGTTTTTCAATCTGTCTATCTTTGGATTGTAACCAGTAGAACTGTGCTTGAACTGGAAAGAAGTAGCGGAGGTTTCAGAAGTGGAGCATGCGGTGGAACAGTAAGCTGAGAGCATTGTGCAAGGAGAGGAAAGAGGGGAAAATGGTAAGAGTTTCCTGAGTCGGAAGGGACCCCTAGGGATCGTCAAAGTCCAACTCCTGGCCCTGCACAGACACTCCAACAGTCCCACCCTCTGCATCCCTGAGAGCATTGGCCAAACGCTCCTGGATCTCTGGCAGCCTTGGGGCTGTGCCCATTGCCTGGAGAACCTATTCAGTGCCCGACCAGCCTCTGAGGAAAAAAACCTTTCCCTGATAGCCAGCCTAATCGTCCCCTGACACAGCTCCTGGCATTCCCTTGGCTCCTGTCCCTGGTCGCAGAGAGCAGAGAGCAAAGCTGTCCCTGTGCTGCCCTTGGGAGGAGCTGAGAGGTCCCAAGTGAGGTGTGAGCTCAGTGTCCTCTCTGCAGCTGAACCAAATGCCCTGAGCCACTCTTTGTATGGCTTTCCCTCCAGCCTCTTCGCTATCCCTGTGTCCCTCCTTTGGACATTTCTCCAATAGCCTGAGGTCTTTCTGACGCTGTGGCATCCAAAATTGCCCCCAGGGCTTGAAGAGAGCGCAGTCCCAGCCCAGAGCAGAGCGGGACAATCGCCTCTCTCGAGCGAGCGGTGCCAGAAGATAGGGACAGTTGTCAAAAAATCAGCTGGAGAAAGAAATCTAACAGAGAAACGGGTGATCTTGGCACAGGAAATGGAAGAAGCAGAGGAAGAAGAAGATGAGGAGAGGATTCCTTGTAAAAGTGAAGAAAATGAGCATGCAGAACAGGGACTAAGCATTATGCAGGTAAGTGAGCAAGAGAATAAGTTTGAAAGTGAAGGCAGTTTTGTCCAAAAGAAGGAGGAATAGGAAGTCTTTTTGCTGAGAATGAATAGAAAGTTTTTTTGCATTTAGTTTGTATACGAAGCGCACAGGGCTCTAGATCCTTTTGTGGGAAAATGGAGTGTGTAAAGTTGCCAATCATTTTGGAGCGAATTTGGAGGGTTTTGGGGTCCCAGGTGAATTTTGGGTTGAATTCTGGGGATTTGGGAGTGCCCAGGTGAATTGGGGGGGGCGGGGCGGGGCGAGGATTTGGGGAGATCCAGGTGAGTTTTGAGGGGTCCCAGGTTGATTTTGGGGGAGAATTTGTGGAATTTTGGGGGATCCCGGGTAGCGAGGTTTGGGGTGAATTTGTGGAATGTGGGGAGTCCCAGTTGAATTTTAGGGGGAATTTGTGGAATTCTAGGGATCTCAGGGGAATTTTGGGGTGAATTTGGTGAATTTTAGGGTATACGTGTGAATTTTAGGGTTCTCAGGTGAGTTTTGGGAATGCCAGACGTATTTTGGGGTGAATTCTGTCGATTTTGGGGTATCCAGGTGAGCATTTGGAAGTCGTGGGAGAATTTTGGGATGAATTTGGGGGGATGCAGGTGGATTTTCCGGGGAATTTTGGTGATTTTTGGGAGTCCCAGATGGGTCTGGGAGTGAATTTGGTGGATTTGGGGGTATCTGGGAGGGTTTTGAGGGGGATTGGAGACATTTTGGAGTGAATTTGGGAGGTGTTGGGGGGACTGGGTCTTGGGGGTGATTTGAGGGGTTTTGGGGGTTGCAGGTGGGATTTTGGGGTGAAGCCCTGGGATTTGGGGGTCCCCCGTGAATTTTGGGGTGAATTTGTGGGCTTTTGGGAGTTGCCAGGTGAGTGCTGAGCGTCCCAGGGGGGACTTCGGGGTGAATTTTGGGGATTTGGGGTTTCCCAGGTGAATTTCTGAGGTGGAAAGGTTCAAAAAGGGTTTTTTTTGAAAACAAGTTAAAGCCAGAAGGTTATTGAAAATTAATAGATGTGATGCAAGTAGGTAATATGCAGACAATACACAGCGAGACAAATCATGGGAAAAATACAGTGGTAACACATGAGTGTGTGAGGATGGGATCAGTATAGCTAAGGCTCAGTTGAAGCTGAATTTGGAAAAGCATGCCAAAACTAAGAATAATAAAGGCACCTACGGGTATTTCAGTGGGAAAAGGAAGATGAAAAGAAACCTATCACACCTCCCCTATTCCCCCCCACCCCCACCCCCATAAGCCAGACAGGACTAGTGACAACAGACAAGGAGAAGGCTGAGGTACTCAACAAGTGTTGGTCTCAATTTTTACTGCCAGTCACTATTTCCACATCTCTCAGGTTATTGGACTGGTGGACTTGATTCTAACCCATAGTAGCAGGTCTGCTTTCAGACCACTTGAGGAACCTGAGCATGCAAGACCATGGGACCCACCCAGAGGCATGTCAGGGCCCTGAGAGAACTGGCAGCTGTAGTTGCTAAGGTGCTTTCTCCATCATATTTGAGAAATCAAGGTAACCAGCTGAAGTCTCCAGACACTGTGTTGTATTGACTCCAGTCCTCTTGGTCTTTTTTGTAAATCTTAGAGCTCTGAGTCAATTTCTGCAGAGGATTCCCAATGCAGTTTCAAAAATGGAATCTTTGTTACTGGTCCTCATGTTGATCTTGGATATTTCCATTTTCTGCACTCCTTTATTTTCGAAACATTTGTAATGACTGAAAAGAAAGCTGAGACGAGGCATTATGCTCTTTCCAGTGATAGAAATGGACCAGTATTCTTTTCAGACAAATATAATTTTTGCTGTGTCTAAGCACATGTGCATACCTGTGTTTGATTTATGTGTCCAGGTTTTGGCAATGGGGCAGCCACAGGGCCGTCCTGAGACAATGGCCCAGGTGCTGCCCTGTCCCGCTTTCTTCCAACTGGCTCCACTTCAGGATGTCCTCCCTGCTGAGAGAAGAGGCTGGGACAGCACCTTTAGAAATGTGACT